>NC_083435.1:2684360-2801072 GCF_020745735.1 Hemiscyllium ocellatum
GGGTTTAACCAGACAATTTGTCCTTGGTCGGCTTTCCTGACTACTCTAAGGCCACTTCTAATTATAGCAGCATAGTCATCCAAAATCTTGCATGGTCACAGGATTGCGTAGAGCATTTGCAAAACCTAACAGGACTTAGACAGTGGTACCCTGGATATAATATTACAACTCTGGATGCCAGGACAGAATGTCCCCGTAATATAACAATTCATAATACTGGCATCTGCCAGGAAGTAATGTATGTATGCCTACGAGGAAATGGCACCAAATCCGAGGATACCTATACTTACTTAAATGATACACGCACGTGCTGCCATGCCTTTGTGAATAATACTGCAGCGGACCCCAGAGACATTTTGGTTATGCAATCACACAGCCTATGAATACCTACCCATTAACTCTAAGGGCACCTGTGCGCTGATATATCACCTCCCAGCATTCCGGTTATTGAATTCAACCCCAGAGGTTAACAGCGAATGGAAGAAGTGGCATGACCTTAATTCAAATTACAAACCTCATGCTCGAGGCCGGAGAGATCTGTTCCACCAACAGACATTTTGGAGCAGATTCTTTGGCGCCCTTCTGCCCAATTATGGGGTCATGCAAGCCCTGGACCAGATTCGTGATCTCAGTCACGAGCTTGAGGAAATGGCTAAGGCCACTGCTGATGCCCTGGGTCATTTGGAACACGAGCAGACTGCCCTACGAATGATGACCTTACAGAATAGGATGGCTTTAGACTATCTCTTAGCAAGCCAAGGGGGAGCATGTGCAGTTATTGGCCCTGAGTGTTGTACCTATATTGAGGATGAGAGCTCGGCTGTATATAATGACGCTTCACTAATTAACGATGTTGCCACTAAAGCATATGACCTGGACCATTCAGTCTCAGAAGAGACCTGTGCCGGGTGGAACCTACTGTGTCAGCTGTTGGGATGGCTAAAGTCTATTGTGCTGGACATTCTCTCCATTCTGGCCATCATTCTTGGCATTTGTAGTAGTATCCGAATCGCTTGGGCCCTTATTACAAGAAGTTTTCAAACTTGTCCCGCACGACGCCGATGTAAAAAGGAGACAAGCCCGATATGGACACAGGAGGAAGGATTGACACCTACACTTTTGACTGATGACAATTCAGATGTAGAAACAGGAAAAGAGTTTGCTCGACTTCAACGTATTAATTTCTGAGGGTTATCATAAAATGATAAAAAGGGAGGAATGGTAAGTTGGAAATAGATATAGTGACCATATAGAAAATGGAGCTCAGAAATGTTAATAAAATGGCCCCGGCATATTGGCTGTATTTCCCGGCATCCTAAGCGACAGGCTAAGCGAAACTAATTGCTAACATAGCAATTTGTAAGAAGCCAGCCTAGCGGTAAACAATCCTCCCCACAGGTCCAAGGATGAGAAAGTACATAGCACAAGATAAAAGGGCAACCATCAGAGGAATACTGGAGCCTCATTGTTTTAGAGCTGTACTAATGAATATATGTGTAGTTTAGAGCAATTTTTGATATCTGAATGTTACCTTGAAGAGCAGAGTAAGAATAATGAGGGCTATGTTAAGAGCTTAACCAGATGGCTGTTGGTATCTGTGTGTGTGTTAGATTTAGAGCATTTTTTTTGTGTAAGCTTCCAATAAAATATGCTTAGTTTAATTTTACACTGTGCGATAGCTTGATGATATGGAACTCTGTATTGCGTACGAAGTTATGTATAAATGTAACAACTTTCCCTATCAACGGTGAGAGAATCCATCTTTTAGTACCCGGCGTGGTCTAAAGTGGCTTTTCTCTCCCAGGATTGTTTGTATATTCGTATACTGACAGTCTTGAATAAAAACAGTACTGTTGAAATGTGTTAATCAAGTGGTGGTTCTCTGTTCTTGGACAGGCGTTCACAAAAAGCCCAGAAGCTCAAAGCTGAGTTTCCACAGTGTCATTGACAGTATAAAGGGGTGTTGTATGTGAGGCAGGTGCAGTATGGGCTAGGTGGCAGGTGGAGTTTAACCTGGATAAATGGGAGGTGGTGCATTTCGGAAGGTCAAATTTGAAAGCTGAGTAAAGAATTGAGGATAGGATTCTTGGCAGTGTGGAGGAACAGAGCAACCTTGGTGTGCAGGTACGTAGATCCCTTAAAATGGCCACCTAAGTGGACAGGGTTGTTAAGAAAGCAGATGGTGTTTTGGCTTTCATTAACAGGGTGATTGAGTTTAAGAGTCGTGAGATCTTGTTGCACCTATATAAAACTTTGGTTAGACTGCATTTGGAATACTACGTCCAGTTCTGGTCACCCTATACAGGAAAGATGTGGATGCTTTGGAGAGGGTTCAGAGGCAGTTTACCAGGATGCTGCCTGGACTGGAGGGTTTACCTTATGAAGAGAGGTTGACTGAGCTTAGACTTTTTTTCATTGGAGAAAAGGAGGTGGAGAGGGGACCTAATTGAGGTATACAAGATAATGAGAGGCATAGATACAGTCGATAGCCAGAGACTATTTCCCAGGGCAGAAATGACTAACACGAGGGGCCATAGTTTTAAGCTGGTTGGAGGAAAGTATAGAGGGGATGTCAGAGGCGGGTTTTTCACACAGAGGGTTGTGAGAGCATGGAATGCGTTGCCAGCAGCAGTTGTGGAAGCAAGGCCATTGTGGATATTTTAAGAGACTGCTGGACATGCATATGGTCACAGAAATTTGAGGGTGCATACACGAGGATCAATGGTCAGCACAACATCGTGGGCTGAAGGGCCTGTTCTGTGCTGTACCGTTCTATGTTCTATGTTCTGACACTGGGAAACCGTTTCCTTTGATGGTACCTTTAATTGGAATTGTCTGAAACAACCAGCAGATGTCCTAGGACAAAGGGAGAAGGAGAAAAAGACTGAAATTTGGTGGTCAGTTTCTCATTCTTGGCTGGCTAAATCTAATAAGAGGCTGGAGGTTTCAGTGTGGAAAAGTAGAGAAGTCAAGAGAGTAAGAGGAAAGTCATAATGCTCAATAGAGTAGGCAGTGACACAATCATGGTTTTAAATACACCTACAACCCAGAGTGACAGTGATGAGGAGACTCAAACTCTTGACTGGGAGGATCCATGGGATGATGATGAGGATGTAGGGGTTACATAGTTGATGAAATGATCAGCCAAACGACAGTACATTTCACACTCAGTTCCTTTTATTGCAGGCAATGAGAGTCAGCCAGCAAGGTCCCAAGCATATTGAGCCTGACACACGCAGTTACAATCACATTACTATGCACATGCCCATGTCAATCATATTTCATTTCTTCTTATTGACCAATTACTTCTTGATCACAAACCTGAATAACAGTTATTCCCTTAATAGGTCATCTGCATTAAACTCCTGCAGTTGTGTGTGGTTCAGAGTTTTCTCTTTTCTTGATTTACTGTAACAGGCTGGGTACGCTTATGTGACCTGTGGTAAACATATGTAAATATCCGCACAGCAGCACAAGAATTCATCTGTACATTTCTCTGTTTCAATGTAACGTTTTCCACACTCCCCCCTTTTACCCTGAAAGGACAACCTTTAATGCCAATCTGAGCCAGTCTTTGGAATTCTCTACCCTCACCCTCCAGGATTATCACCGTTGGACCATAGCGCTGACTGTGGCTTGCATTATACCGTAGCTGGTGCAAAGGGTCCTGATACACCCTCCCAGAATCAAAACAATTACAATCAGGAGCAGTGTCCCAAGACCCCACTGAGCGATTGAGCTTCCTCAGTTTCCAAAAGTACTGCTCAACCAACTAACAAATCCCCAGCAATCATTGAGATTGTGTAACATGACCATTTCCTTTCGGATATGTTCAGCGAGGTTAGTAATTTCTTCGGAGTTATCAAGGATGTAGGTGCAATATTCCTGACCTATGAGGGCACAGGTGCCACCTTTCTCAGGCAAGATCCAGTCCAGAGCGATGTGACTCTGCTCACTCACCAAGTTCACCAGGAAAGACAATGACACAAACATCACTAAGAGAAAGCTGTCAGTTTAATACTCTCACCAAAACGTCCCTTTCACTCAAATACACGTTAACTTCAATTGCCATTACAACCCATTATTCAATTTAGTTTTGCATCTGCTACCACTGTCCATTGCTAATTGTTCAATCTCATCCAATGTTGCTATTTAATTATTCCTGCCAATCTAATCCCAGACATCTGAAGGGATCTGTAGCACATGGTAAATTATTGAATAATGTTTTGAAACAAAAGTCAAACATTTCTGTTTGATTCAGGCAAAACATACTTCACACTGATGTCAGTGGTGGGAAAGTTGCTGGAGAAGGTACCAAGGGATAAAATCTTTTTATATTTGGAAAAGAATGGGCTTATCACTGATAGGCAATATTGTTTTGTGTGGTGGAGATCGTGCCTTACTAACTTAGATTTTTTCAGGAAGTGACCAAGCTGATAGATGACAGAAGTTCTGTAGATGTCATATACATGGACTTTAGTCAGGTGTCTGATAAGGTTCCCAATGGTAAACTAATGGAGAAAGTGAAGTCACATGGTGTGCAGGGTGTTCTAGCTAGTGGATAAAGAACTGGTTGAGCAACAGGAGACAGAGAGTAGTAGTTGAGGGAGTTTCTCGAAATGGAGAAAGGTGACCAATGCTGTTCCACAGGGGTCAGTGCTGGGGCCACTGTTGCTTGTAATTTACATAAATGATCTGGAAGAGGGCATTGTTGGTCTGGTCAGTGAATTTGCAGATAACACGAATATTGGTGGAGTATCAGAAAGCATAGAGGACTGTCAAAGAATACAGGAGAATATAGATAGACTGGAGAGTTGGGCGCAGAAATGGCAGATGGAGTTCAATCTAGGCAAATGTGAGGTGATACATTTTGGGAAGTCTAATTTTAGAGTGAACTATACTGTAAACAGAAGAGTCTTGCGAAACGTTGATGAGCAGAGAGATCTGGGAGTTCAGATTCATTGTACCCTGAAGGTGGCTGCACAGGTGGATAGAGTGGTCAACAATGCATAGGGTATGCTTGCCTTCATTGGAAGGGTATTGAGTATCAGTGCTGGCAGGTCATGGTAAAATTGTACAAGACTTTGGTTTGGCTGCATTTAGAATACTGTGTACAGTTCTGGTCACACGTTACCAGAAGGATGTGGACGCTTTGGAGAGGGTGCAGAGACGGTTTACGAGGATGTTGCCTGATATGGAAGGTGCTAGCTATGAAGAGAGGTTGAGTAGGTTAGGATTGCTTTCATTAGTAAAAAAGGAGATTGAGGAGGGACCTATTTGAGATCTATAAAATCATGAAGGTTATAGACAGGGTGGATAGAGATAAGCTTTTTAACAGGGTGAGGGGTTCAATAACAAGAGGTCACACTTTCAAGGTGAGAGGTGAAAGGTTTAAGGGAGATATATACGCAGCAAGTACTTTACAGAGAGAGTGTTGGGTGCCTGGAATGCATTGCCAGCAGAGGTAGTAAAGGCAGGCATGGTAGATTCATTTAAGATGTATCTGGACAGATACATGAGTAGGTGGGGAGCAGAGGATACAGATGCTTAGGAATTGGTGGGTTTGGATCGGCTCAGGCTTCAAGTGTTGAAGGGCCTGTTCCTGGGCTGTAAATGTTCTTTGTTCTTTGTTCATTTATTCTTTCTCTAAGATGGCCCATTAATCTTAAACTTACTTTGTAACTCATTTGAGATATTTAATATATTTCCTGACCGGCCCTACCTTCTCCCTGATCGTGATTTGGAGATGCCAGTGTTGGACTGGGGTGTACAAAGTTAAAAATCATACAAGACCAGGTCATAGTCCAACATATTTAATTGGAAGCATTAGCTTTCAGAGCGCTGCTCCTTCATCAGGTGGTTGTGGAGTACACAATTGTAAGACACAGAATTTATAGCAAAATTTCCAGTGTGATGTAACTGAAATTATACATTGAAAATACCTTGATTGTTTGTTAAATCTCTCATCTGTTAGAATGACCATGTCAGTTTCACTTCTTTCATATGTAAATCACAAAGTTTTTTAAAAGTTACATTCTCAGGTCAACTGTAATAATTGATGTCAGCCAAATAAGATGTTAAGATGTTGAAGGTGTTAGCCCTCTGTGTTCCCTGTCTGTGCCATAATGTTTGGACTGATTTTAATCTAAAAAGTTAGTTAACAAAGTCTTACATGGATTCATGTGGATTTTGAGCAAAGTACAACGTAACTCTGTCAGTACAAATTCACCCCATAAACATATGTGTATGTGTGCATGTGGGTTTGTGTGTGTCTTTATGAGTGTGTGTCTGTGGCGAGGGGTTATGAGTGTGAGAGAGAGTGTATATGTGTGTGTGAGTGTGAAGGGGTCTAAGTCTGTGAGAGGGTGCATGTGTGTCTTTATGGGTGTGTGTGTCTGTAGTAGTGTGTGTGAGTGTCTGTGCACGTGCGTCTGTGCACATGTGTGTGTGTGCGTAGGAGTTTTTGTGTGTGTGTGTGTGTGTGTGTGTTGTTGTGTGTGTGTGTGTGTGTGTGTGTGTGTGTGTGTGTGTGTGTGTGTATATTACAATGGTGGCCACCTATAGTGTGACATGAACCCAAGATCGCAGTTGAGGCCCTCCCTATGGGTACTGACCTTAGCTATCAGCCTCTGCTTGACCACTTTTCGCTGCTGCCTGTCCTGAAGTCCGTCTTGGAGGACAGTCACCTGAAGGTCTGAGGTTGAATGTCCTGGACTGCTGAAGTGTTCTCCAACTGGGAGGGAACACTCCTGTCTGTTGATTGTTGTGCGGTGCCCATTCATCCATTGTTGTATCCTCTGCTCGGTTTCACCAATGTACAATGCCTCAGGTCATCCTTACCTGCAGCATATGTGATAGACAACGTTGGCTGAGTCGCTTGAGTACCTGCCTTCTCCCTGATCATTCTCTTATTCTTCACCTATGAGTAAAATGCTTTGGGGTTCTCCCTAATCTTCCTTCCAAGCCTTTTTCGTGCCACCTCCTGGCTCTCCTCAGTCCATTACTGAGCTCCTTTCCCCAGTTAACGCTTTTCGGGTATCTCTTACCTGGAGATTTCTGTAATCCTTCCCAACGTTGTCTGGAATGTGCCTTGTTTCAAGGTGCCTCTGGCCAGTTACTTTTGTCTTTAACTTGTCTCCATTTATTGGTGCCCAAATACACATCCATCATCCGCTCAATGTCCTCACAATTTGGGATGTGGCTTTCACACAAGATCTCTAACTTTTGTAGGTTATCCTCAGTATTTGTTTTTGGGCTGGGCATTATTGCGACTATACCGCATAACTCGGAGGGTATCCAGGTCCAGTAGACATGGATGGTCTGGCTGTCTGGACCAGGAAATGTGTACATAGGGAGCTGATGGACCGGTCCACTTCTGCCTGCCCCTTTGGAGCAGATGTTAGATTACATTCCCTTCAGTATGGAAACAGGCCCTACTCCCAACAAGTTCACACAGACCCATGGAAGAGTAACCTACCCAGACCCATTCCCCTACCTTATATTCACCACTAACTAATGCACCTAACACTGTGGGCAATTTAACGTGGCCAATTCACCAGACCAGCACACCTTTGGATAGAAACCGGAGTACCCAGAGCAAACCCACACAGATACAGGGAGAATGTGCAAACTCCACGTAGACAGTCACCCAAGGCTGGAATCGAACCTGGGTCCCTGGCTGTGAGGCAGCAGTGCTAACCACTGAGCCACTGTGCCATGTGTTGTGTTTTGCAACAGGAACACTAAGGGTGCTTGGGTCTGGGGGAGGAAGTGTGGAGAGTCATTGATCTTGGCCATAGCCCTGCCTTACAGTGTACCATTGATACCAGCCCTCCCAGTCTTGGGTCTGGGTCTCTTTATCATCATCATGTTTGAGCCTGGTTACATTAGAGACCACGATCTTATCACAGTCCAATTTTATCTCTCTCCCCTATTGTCCTTTTCAACTTTCTCCCCATTCTCCTTGGCCTCTCTACTTTTCCACACTGACTCCTCTTTTTCCCTTAGTAGATGTGGTCAGCCAGAGATGAGAAACTGACAACTTCATTTCTTCCTTTCTCTCCTTTTCTCTCTGTCCCAGAAAATCTACTAATTGTTTTAAGCGATTGCAATTAAACGTGCTGTTCCGGGGAAATGGCTTTTCGGTCTTCTGTGTCCATTTCACCCAGGCCAAGTGTTATCGTTGGGGGAAAGGCAATTACGATCACTTAGGCAAGATTTAGAATGCATAGGATGGGGAAGGAAACTGCAGAGGATGGGTACGGTTTAAATACAGAACAAAAGGAATAAAGAAAATTTACAGCCCAGGAATGGCCTCTTCGGTCCTCCAAGCCTGAGCTGATCCAAATCCACTGCCTAAGCCTATCGCCCAATTCCTAATCATCTGTATCCCTCTGCTCACCACCTACTCATGCATCTGTCCAAATGCATCTTAAATGAATCTCCCATACCTGCCTCTCCTACCTCTGCTGGCAACGTGTTCCAGACACCTTTCACCTTTGTGTAAAGTATTTTCTGCGTATATTTCCCTGAAACTGTTCACCTCTCACCTTGAACATGTGACCTCTCATTATTGAATCCTTCACCCTGGGAAAAAGCTGATCTCTATCCACTCTGTCTATACCCTTCATGATTTTATAGATCCCAATCAGGTACCCCTTCAATCTCCTTTTTTCTAATGAAAACAATCCTAATCTACTCAACCTCTCTTCATAGCTTTCACCTTCCATATCAGGCAACATCCTCGTAAACCGTCTCTGTACCCTCTCCAAAGCGTCCACATCCTTTTGGTAATGTGGTGACCAGAACTTATACAGTATTCTAACTGCGGCCGAACCAACGTCTTGTACAATTTTAACATGACTTGCCAGCTCTTATACTCAATACCCTGTCTGATGAAGGCAAGCATACCATATGCCCTGTTTGACCACTCTATCCACCTGTGCAGCCACCTTCAGGGTGCAATGGACCTGAACTCCCAAAACTCTCTACTCATCAACTTGCCTATCACTGATAAGCTCATTCTTTTCCAAATGTAATTGGATTTTATCCCTCAGTACTTCACCAGCAACTTTCCCACCACTGACGTCAGGCTCACTGGTCTGTAGTTACCTGGAATATACCTATACCCTTCTTGTACAGAGGGACAACATGAGCAACTCTGCAGTCTTCCAGCACCTAATCTGTGTTTAGGCATGTTACAAAGATATCTATTTGGGCCCCAGTTATTTCTTCTCTTCCCTCCCTCAGAAACCTGGGATAGATCCCATCTGGCCTGGGGATTTGTCCGGCTAAAATGCTTTAGACTACCCAACACATCGTCCCTCCTTAAGCCAACGTGATCCAGAGTAAACAAACATCTATCTCTAATCTCAGCATTCATCATCTCCCGTACCTCAGTGAACACTGATATAACGTAATCATTGAAAATCTCACCCATTTTCTCAGGTTCGACACACAACCTTCCTTCTTTATCCTTTAGCAGATCAACCCTTTCTCTCATTACCCTCATGCTTCTCATATAAGAATAAAAGGCCTTTGGATTATCCTTAATTCTGCTCACTAAAGTTATTTCATGACCCCTTGATTCCTCATTTAAGACTGGTCCTACTCTCCCGGTATTCTTCCAAGGCATGTTCTGTTCTTAGGTACTTGGACCTTCTGTATGCTTCCCTTTTCCTCTTGGCTAGTTTCATGATTTCTCCTGTCATCCATGGTTTACGAATCTTGTGTTTCCTATCTCTTGTTTCCAAAGGGACATGCCTATCCTGCACTATCTTCAACCTATCTTTGAACGTCTCCCACATATCAAATGTGGGCTTTCCTTCAAATAGCCGTGTCGAATCCACATTTCCCAGCACCTGCTTAATTTTGATATAATTGGCCTTGGCTCAGTTTAGCACCACACTCATCTTTTGTCTATGAGTATTCTAAAACGCACAGAATTGTGGTCATTGTTCCCAAAGAAATCCCCCACTGCAACACCTACCACTTGGCCTGGCTCATTCCCCAACACCAGGTCCAATATGGCCCCTTCCCTTGTCGGACTATTGACATACTGCTCTCAAATACTTTCGTAGATGTTCCTTACAAATTCTGCCCCATCCAGACCTCCGACACTAAGTGTACCCCAGTCAATGTTGGGAAAATTAAAATCTCCAATCACCACTCCCCTGTTACCTCTACATCTTTCCATAACCTGATTACCTATTTGTTCTTCTACCTCACCCTCACTGTTGGGAGGCCTGTAGTACAGCACCAACAATGTAACTGCATCCTTCTTATTTCTCAGCTCCACCCATAAGACCTCACTTCTCACACCCTCCATAGTGTCTTCCTTTAGCACAGCCATGATATCATCCCTGACCAGCAATGCTAACTTCATGATCCTACAGTCTCCAGTTTCCACCTCACTGTCTACTTGTCTTCTCTTCAGCTTCCCAGCCCCCTGCCACATTAGTTTAAATCCTCCCCAACAGCAGGAGCAAAAACTCAGCCAAGGACATTAGTTCCAGTCTGGTTCAGATGTAGACTGTCCAATTTGTAACCATCCCACCTGCCCCAGAACTGGTCCCAATGTCCCACAAATCTGAACCCTTCCTCCTACACCATCCCTCAAGCCACGTGTTCATCCTGCCTATTCTTTCATTTCTACCCTGGTGAGCACGTGGCATTGGTAGTAATCCTGAGATCACTACTTTTGAGGTCCTCCTCTTTAACTTCTCTCCTAGCTCACTGAATTCTGCTTTCAGGACCTCATCTCATTTTTTACTTATATCATTAGTGCCTATACACCACGACAACTGACTGTTCACCCTCCTCTTTCAGAATGCTCTGCAGCCAATCGATGACATCCCTGACCCGAACACCTGGAACATACCATCCAGGAGTCTCGTTTACGGCCACAGAACCACCTATCTACACCCCTCACAATAGGATCCCCTATGACTATGGCACTATGAGTCTTTTTACCACCCTTCTGAACAGCAGTGCCCGCCACGGTGCCATGATCCTGGCAACTGCTGCCCTTCCCTAGTGAGCAATCTCCCCCAACAGTACCCAAATCCATATATCTGTTTTGGAGGGAGATGACCGTAGGGAACACCTGCACTGCCTTCCTACTCTTTCTCTTTCTTTTGGTCACCTTCAGCAACTCTAACCTGCGGTGTGACCAGTTCACTAAACGTGTTATCCACGACCTCCTCAGCATCATGTATGCTCCACAGTGAGTCCATCTGCAGCTCCAGAGCCATCATGCGGTCAAACAAGAGCTGCAGCGGGACACACTTCTAAGAGTCAGGGATGTCAGCCTTTCCCTGAGCTCCCACGTCAGGCAGGAGGCATATACCATGGGTCTGAGGTCCCTGCCATTGTAGGCCTTAGCTTTTTAATCAACAAACTAAAACCAAATTATGCACTTGAATATATGAAAGAAAGAAAGAAAGATTTAAAAAATCCTGACCTTACAGAATCCTTTTCTCTTGTGGTTACAGGAGGGTGGGCGAGAGGGAGATATTACATGCGGAGTATCTTGGGTTTAGTCGCTTCCCGGCAACCTCCTTGTCTCCAACGTTACCTCCGCTCTGTCTCCCACTGCTCCCAGGCAGGAAATGCGGAGCTTTCTCAAGGAACAGCTACTAGGTGTCCTTGGTAAGTATGTACCGGTCAGGCAGGGAGGAAGTTGTCAAGCATGGGAACCATCAAGGTAAAAACAATGACTGCAGATGCTGGAAACCAGATTCTGGATCAGTGGTGCTGGAAGAGCACAGCAGTTCAGGCAGCATCCAACGAGCAGCGAAATCAACGTTTTGGGCAAAAGCCCTTCATCAGGAATAAATCCTGATTTATTCCTGATGAAGGTCTTTTGCCCGATACGTCGATTTTGCTGCTCGTTGGATGCTGCCTGAACTGCTGTGCTCTTCCAGCACCACTGATCCAGAAGCATGGGAACCATGTTTTACTCTGGAAGTTGAATCTGTTGTCAAGAGAAAGAAGAAGACTTATGTTAGGATGAGAGGTGTTGGCTCAGTTCGGGTGCTTGAGAGTTAAGAAGAGCAAGGAGGGGACATGATAAATTGTTGGCGAATAGGGTCAAGGAAAACCCAAAGTCTTTGTGTAGGTATATCAGGAATAAAAGAATGACTAGAGTAAGATTAGGGTCAATCATGGATCGTAGTGGGAAGTTGTACATGGTATCAGAGGAGATAGGGGAAGTGCTAAATGAATATTTTTTGTCAGTATTCACAGTCGAAAAAGACAATGTTGTTGAGGAGAATACTGAGATACAGGCTACCAGACTAGATGGGATTGAGGTTCACAAGGAGGAGTTGTTAGCAATTCTGGAAAGTGTAATATTAGATAGGTCCCTTGGGCCGGATGGGATTTATCCTAGGATTTTCTGAGAAGCCATGGAGGAGATTGCCAAGCCTTTGACTTTGATCTTTATTTTGTCATTGTCTACAGGAATAGTGCCAGAAGACTGAAGGATAGCAAATGTTGTTCCCTTGTTCAACATGGGGAACAGAGATAACCCTGGTAATTGTAGACCAGTGATGCCATATTAATGTTGTGGGTAAAGTGTTGGAAAGGGCTACACGAGAGAGGATTTATAATCATCTAGACAGTAAACAGGAAGAGAAAATCCTGCCAGGCCCCCCAAAGCCTCCCAGCAAAGGGGGAAAAGACAGCTGCACGAGGGAGAGAAGGCCGCGCTTCGGAAGGGGAAGACGGGCGCAAAGAAGGTCACCACCACCAGAAGAAGAGACAAAGCACCATAGATAAAGAGGAGGGCATTTCCTCCCAACCAGGAAACAACAGACTCCCCGAAGTCCACCCTCCACCCAGGGAGAACCAGGGGGTACCCACTGCCCCACAACTACAGGTAACTGAACGCTGTGATCCTCTGACAGTCCCTTTGTCAGACACAGAACTGGACGGTGCGGACCCTGGCCTTGGCTCAATGACACCAGAGCGGGTAAATGACCCCAGTGAGGAGCTGGATAGCTACCTCAGCCCAGCGAAGGTCCAGCAGTTTGTGCTCACCATAGGGGATGCAGGCAGCTAACCCAGAGACAGGACAGTCAAATGGACAATGGTAACCCCAAAAACTGGGGATTAAAGAAGGTTCCTTTGCTATCATATAACAGGGCACCCTCTCACTAGGTGGGTTCCACTGAAGCCACAGCTAAACAATAAGAGACTGGATGGTTAATAAAGGGAAATGTAGATAGGAAAACTGTAAATTCGATTAATTCAATCTGTTCTTTGTAATGTTCAGACATGCAATGTATATATCTATGAACGACATGACAAATTGTACAGGTACCAAAGATTTATATCTATGAATAAAGTATATTTTGAAATTAAAAAAAATCTGTTTGCTCAACAGCAGGACGCTCACATTAATTCTGCCCAGATGGTGTGGGAAGTAATTAATATTCAACCACAAATACCTTGCTCTTATCTCACCCACCCAGAATCCACCTGATCCTCAAGGGTGTGTGCTCCTGTCCTTCCAGAGATGGGATTGTACGGTGAAGGGATTGAATTGGGCTCAGCTGGTGCCTGGTGGGACATGAAACTGTGGAGAAGAACCCCCAGAATTCCAGGGATTAGTGTTGGGATCCTTGTTTTTCCTGATATTTAGTAATGATTGGGATCTTGCTGTGCAGGGGACAAATTCAAAGTTTGTAGATGGCACCAAACCAGGAAGAATTGTAAAATGTGAGGGGGACAGTTCAGAACTCCAAAGCACATTGATAAGTGTGGGATTTGGGGGAGGAGGGGAGGTGGATGAGGTTCAGGGCAGAGAAATGGGAAGTGATGCACATCGGTGGGAAGGAAATTGAGAGTCAATATAAAATGGGGGGGGCACAATTCTAAATGGGGTGCAGCAGGAGCAGGGGGAACTGGGGGTATATGTGCACAGATCATTGAAGGTGGCAGGACAGGTAGAGAGAGCAGTGAATAAAGCACACAGTGTCCTCCACATTACTAACACAGGCACAGAGTACCAGAGAAAGGAGGTGTTGCTGAACATGTACAAGCCCCTTGTTTGACCCCAGCTGGAGTATTGTGTCCAGGTGTGGATCCCACATTATCGGAAAGATGGGAACACATCGGAGAAAGGGCAGGAGTGATTTACAAGAATGGTTCCAGGGATAAGAAATGACAGCAATGTGGATAGATTGAAGAGGTTGGGTCTATTTTCTCTGGGAGAGAAGAAGGCTGAGAGGGAGATCGGATTGAGCTGGATTTGAAATCCTGAGCATGAGCTGGATGGAGGAGAGAGGGAGAAACAGTTCCCACTCGGAACAGGAACAAGAATGAGAGGGGCATAGATTTCCAATGATTTGCAAATGAAACAAGAAGGTGCTGGGGAAGCTGAAAGGTCTGAAGGTGAATAAATCACCTGAAGCAGATGAACTACACCCTGGCCCCTCTGTGGGAGATAGCTGAGGAGATAGTCGGGGTATTGGTGGGGATCTTTTCTTTCTTTATTCTTTAACAGGATGATGACGGTGTCACTGACTGGGCAGCATTTATTGCCCATCCCTAATTGCCCAGAGGGCATTCAAGAGTCACCCACTTTATGTGGGTCTGGAGTCACATGTAGGCCAGACCAGGTAAGGATGGCAGCTTCCTTCCCGAAAGGATGTCAGTGAACCAGATGGGTTTTTCGACAATTGGCAATGAATTTATAGGAGTCATTAGATTCTTAACTCCAAATATTCATTGAATTCAAATTCCATCTTTTCCCATGGTGTGATTTGAACCCGGGTCCCTGGAACATCACATGGATCTCTGGATTAACAGTCCAGTGATAATACCACACGACCATGGCTTCCACAATACCTTTCGGGAATCACTGTCATCAGGGAGGTTTCCAGAGAACTGGAAAATAGCTAATGTAACATCCTTCTTTAAGAATGGAAGGAGGCAGAAGACAGGAAGCTATCGGCTGGTTAGCCTGATCTCGGTCATTGGTAAGGTGTTAGAGTTCATTATTACAGATGAGATTGCAGAGTGCATGGTAAGAACGGTCTTCATCTCGGGGAGGTCATGCCTGACAAATCCGATAGAATTCTTTGAGGATGTAATGAGCAAGTTGGACAAAACAGAGCCAGCACATGTAACATATTTAGATTCCCTGAAGGGCTTTGAGAAGGTGCTGTACAGGAGTTTACTAAATAAGATGTAGGCCCATGTTGTTAGGGGCAAGGTACTGGCATGGATAGAGGATTGCCTGACTGGCAGAAGGCAGACAGCAGTGAGAAAGGGCTCTTTTACAGGATGGTACTCAGTGACGAGTGGGGTTCCACAGGGCTCAGTGTTGGGATCACAACCATTGATAAGGCAGAAGTGGTGACTGCAGATACTGGAGATTAGCGTCAAGATTAGAGTGGTGCTGGAAAAGCACAGCAGATCAGGCAGCATCCGAGGAACAGGAAAAATTGACTTTGATTTTTTCTGGTGAAGGGCTTTTGCCCGAAATGTCAATTTTTCCTGCTCCTCAGATGCTGCCTGACCTGCTGTGCTTTTCCAGCACCACCCTAATCTCGACTCATAACAATTGACGTTATACAATAACGATCTGGAGGAAGGAACTGAGGGCCTTGTTGCTAAGCTTGTGGATGTCACAGAGATAGGTGGAGGGACAGGCTGTGTTGAGGAAGCAGGGAGTCTGCAGAAGGAATGGGACAGGCTGGGAGAGTGGGCAGATAAATGGCTGATAGAATACAATGTGGGAAAATGTGAGGTTGCGCACTTGGTAGGATGAACAGAGGCACAGACTATTTTCTAAATGGAGAAAAGCTTCATAAATATGAATCAAAAAGGGACTAATTCAGGATTACCTTCAGGTTAATATGCAGTGTGTGTTTGTGTAAGCGTACAATTTTCCCTGAGTTCATCAGGGTCCAATCATTTTCAGTTGCTTCATCAATGACCTTCCCTCCATCACAAGTTCAAAAATCGGGGTGTTCACCAGTGATTTTCTTTTATTCATTTGTGGGAGGTGGGCATCATTGTCTGACCAACATTTAATGCCCTTCCCTAATTGCTCCCTTGGAAAGGTGGTGGTGAGCTGCCCTCTTGAACCCCCATAAGCTGTTGGTAGAAACATCAAAGAAGCGCTTCGCAGGAGGCTCCAGAGCACTGATGATGTCTCCTAGCCAGGGGACGAAACGTTTGCAACAAAAACTTCCAGCTCGGCGAACAGAACCACAACAACGAGCACCCGAGCTACAAATCTTCGCACAAACCTTGAACACTTACGGGCGAGAGACGCTGAGACAAGCCAGGAAATGGGAATCCTGCGCTAACCACCTAAGCGCCACATATGAACAACTCCGGTTCCTACACGAATGCCGAAAGAATCAAATCCTTCCACAATGTGTCAGGTACAGACCACCAGTCAATAATCCACACGCCAGGGAAACAGCCAAGCAGAACGGACTCAGGATGATCCAGGTAATGATCACAGATGCTCACAACCGACTGCACAAATACAAACAAGAAATTGCGCGCCAAAAGTTGTTAATTTCAAAGACCACTAATCATGAATGGACCCGGACCATAGAACAGGCTGTCACTATAGGACAGAACAGGACAACATGTCTCAAAAAAAACGGCACTGAAAGAAAAACTGGCCAAACTAACACACAAAAAAGAGGACACTACAACACACACCTGGGTTAAAAACCTCTCCCACAGACAGCTCACAGACATGGAAAGAACTATACTGTCCAAGGGACTCAACTACAACCACAGGGATGCCAAGACAGCAGACTTCCTAGCAGCACTAGAATGCATACTCAGGAACAATGGACTGACTGAAGAGATACAACAAACAGTGAGACAAACGGTCGTACCTATGATGATAAGAAAAAGACAAACACATAACCTCAACACCAAGGAGAGGGAAGCACTGAAAGCACTAAGAAATGATAAGAACATAATCATACTACCAACAGATAAAGGCAGAATGACGGTCATCCTAGATAAATCAGATTACATCAAAAAAGCACAACACCTACTAGCAGACACCAACACCTACCAAATGAAGGATTCTGACCCCACACCACAACTCACCAATAGAATAAATAACACACTAAGGAATCTACAAAAAAATGGACAGATAACCAAAGCTGACCTACGAAGAATGAAACCGGAAAGTAACAACACCCCCAGATTCTATGGACTACCCAAAGTACACAAACCAGACATCCCACTCGGACCCATAGTATCACTACCAGGGACACCAGCATACAAACTGGCCAAAGAACTACAACAGAAACTGAAACACCTGGTCAGCGGATCCAAACACGCCATACAATCAACACAGGAATTCTTGGATGCTATCAGGAATACACACATAGACAAAGAAGAAACCATGATCTCATTCGACGTGACGGCACTGTTCACTTCGATTGACAAGACCCTAGCCAGAGAACCAATAGCCAACCTACTGGACATACAGAACAGAAAACAGGAGGCGGAACCTATCAACAAAGACGGCATACTTAAACTACTGGACTTGTGCCTCACTACACACTTTACATTCAACAATCAGATATACGAACAAATCAACGGAACACCCATGGGATCACCAATCTCGGGACTCATAGCAGAGGCAGTTATGCAAAGGTTAGAACAAACAGCCCTACCACAAATTCAACCCAAACTCTGGGTCAGATATGTTGATGACACGTTTGTAATCATCAAAAACACGGAAATAGAAAAAACACACTGGATCATCAACGCCACACTCACAGGAATCCGATTCACGAGAGAAGAAGAAAAGGATAGCCAACTCCCATTCCTAGACGTGATAGTACAGAGAACACCGTACAGAGAATTCACCACAAGGGTACACAGGAAAACAACACACACAGACCAAGTCCTAAACTATGAAAGTAACCACCCCAACACACACAAACGAAGCTGCATCAGGACACTATTCAAAAGTAGTACACCAGAACTGTGAAAAGAGGAAGAGGAACACCTATACAAGGTATTCGCCAAAAACGGATATCCGCGCAACTTTATCAACAGATGCCTAAGAGATAGACCACGGAACGAGGACATGCCACAACCAAAAGGACTAGCCACACTACCATACATCAGGAGCGTTTCAGAACTGACAGTCAGACTACTGCGACCCTTAGGACTCATAACGGCACACAAACCAACAGCCACGCTCAGAAAAAAACTTACGAGAACAAAGGAGCCAATACCCAACATGAGCAAAACTAATGTAGTTTACAAAATACCATGCAAGGACTGCACAAAACACTATATAGGACAAACAGGAAGACAGCTAACAATCCACATACATGAACATCAACTAGCCACGAAACGACATGACCAGCTATCCCTAGTAGCCACACACTCAGACAACAAGCAACATGAATTCGACTGGGAAAACACTACTATCATAGGGCAAGCCAGACAGAGAACAACCAGGGAATTCCTAGAGGCATGGCATTCATCCACAAACTCCATCAACAAACACATCGACCTGAACCCAATATACCAACCACTACAGCGGACAGCTGAAACTGACACCCGGAAGCGGCAAGGACAGACCACTATAAATACCGGAAGAAACATCAAAGAAGTGCTTCACAGGAGGCTCCAGAGCACTGAAGATGTCTCCTAGCCAGGGGACGAAACGTTTGCAACAAAAACTTCCAGCTCGGCGAACAGAACCACAACAACAAGCACCCGAGCTACAAATCTTCGCACAAACCTTGAACCCTCAATACCCTTGGTGGGGGGAGAGTTCCAGGATTGTGACCCAGCGACATTGAAGGAACGGTGATAATTTCCAAGTCAGGATGGTGAGTGGCTCAGAGGGGAACTTGCAGGGAGTGGTGTTCCCATGTATCTGCTGTCCATATGGTCTGGCCTGAATCCTCCTCTTTAAGAAACACAGATGCTAGTATCCATTTCACTCCTTTGTCATGAATTAGAGATGGGGAGATGTCTTTGGCCAGCTGAGGATGTTGGTTCCTCCTGTTATAAGGGAAGCTTTGAACCTACATTTCCCCTGGGAGCCCTTGAAAAGCTGCTCTCTTGCCTGTACAAAAGTGACCTGACAAAATGAAGGTTTTCACACCCCAGGCAGAACAGGATGGAGGTGACCAGGATGTACCTGTTATCTGGCAGTGGGCAGGTAGTGAATGGCAGTTAGAAAAATGCCTTCTCTATGTTAATCTAGAGTGTACAGTAATTTTGTTCCTGACTATATTAATTCATTCCATATTCTGTATGGTCTGTATGTCATTGCGTAATGTATCTGTCTTTAAGAGTTGTTCAATTATTTTTCTACATCATTCTCCAAATCCCACAGCCTGAGGACACATTCAGTCTGACGACATCATTCCAAATAGTTACCAAAAGGGACAAACAGCTTCACCTCAGGATAGTGAGTGGCTTGGAGAGGAACCTGCAGGTGGTGTTGTCTCATGTATCTCCTGCCCTTGTCCTTTTAGGATCAAAGTGACTGTGGGTTTGGAAGGTGCTGTCTGAGGATGTTTGGTGAATTTCCCAGCCCAACTTGGAAATGGTACGCACTGCTGCTACTGAGCATCGGTGGTGGAAGGAGTGGACGTTGGTGAATGTGGGGTCAATCAAGCGGGTGCTGTTTTGTCCCTGGATGGTATTGTGTTTCTTGAATGTTTTGGACATTGACAGGGTCAATAGAAGAAAGTTTCCTCCTTGGTAGAGAGATCAGAAACAAGGAACCCAACATCCTGGGGTTACCATTGACCAGAAACTCAACTATATTCACAACATATACACCGAGGCTACAAGAGCATGTCAGAGGCATGAATACTGCTGACTCCCCAAAACCTCTCCACCATCTACAAGAAATGTTAGTCTCACCAGTCTCCTAAATTATTTCGAAAACAGACACTAGATTTGACATCAGGATGTTTCCACAATCTTTCCTGATGTGCCCCTTTTAAAAGGGAATTGTGAAGAAGCTGTTAATTATCTCACCAAGTTAGTTGGTAAATAGATAAAAGTGGGACCACTTTAACCAGCCGGGCAGCATGGTTTCAGGGTCTGAGCTTGTTCAGTCTGTTTGCTCAATAGCAGGAAGCTCATGTTCGTTCTCTCCTGGTGACATGGTGTGTAATTAATGACAAACCACAAATATCTTGCTCCTTATCTCACCCTCCCAGAATCCACTTTAATGCCAAGTGTGTATGCTCCACTCCTTCCAGACATAGCATTGTATAACAATTGGATTTAATGAGGTTCAGTGTGTGCCCTGTGTGACTCCAAACTGCAGAGCGGATCCCCCCCCTTCCCCCAACAACATGATTCCCAGGAGTCAGTGTTAGGAATTTTGCCTTGCCAGATATTTATTAATGATTGGGATCTTGCTGTGCAGGGGACAAGTTCAAAGTTTGGAGATGGCACCAAACCAGGTAGAATTGTAAACTGTGACAGGTGCAGTGCAGGACTGTAAAAGGACTTTGACAATTTGGGGGAGTAGGGTGAAAGAGGGGGCAGATGCGGATCAGTGCAGAGAAGTGGGAGGTGATGCACTTTGGTGGAAAGGACATTGAGAGACAACATAAAATGGTGGGGGGTGCAATTCTAAAGGGGGTGCAGCAGAGGCATGGAGAGTTGGGCGTTATATGTGCACAGATAATTGAAGGTGGCAGGACAGGGAGAGAGAGCAGTGAATAAAGCACACAGTGTCCCCAGTTTTATTAACAGGGGCACAGAGAGAGGGACAGACCCAGAAAGGGAGAGGCTGAAACAGTGAGAGTGACAGAGACACAGACAGTGAGAGAGATATAGAGACACAGACAGGAATAGACAGAGGGAGAGTGACAGGGCCAGAGATTAAGTTAAAAATCACACAACACCAGGTTATAGTCCAACAGGTTTAATTAGAAGCACACTAGCTTTCAGAGAGACGCTCCTTTATCAGGTGATTGTGGAGGGCTCGATCGTAACACAGAATTTATAGCAAAAATTTGCAGTGTGATGTAACTGAAATTATACATTGAAAAATTGATTGTCTGTTAAGCCTTTCATCTGTTAGAATACAGTGATAGTCTCACTTCTTTCATGTGTAAATCACAAAACCCTTCTTTTAGAAGTTGCATTCTCGGGTTAGCTGCATTCTCGGATTTCGGAATACGTAGAATCTGTGTGAGGATAGTTGAGGAATCACAAAGGAAAAATAACCCAGGTGGGTGCTGTGTAAAGGGCTCCTGGCAGTAGTCAGTGTGGAGGGCAACAAAATAAATCAGGAGAGAGAAAAGGCATGTAAGAAAGGCATTATTCTAATAATCATGGAGGACTTCAAAAGGCAAATGGATTGTGAGATTCAGTTTAGTCACAGATCCAAAGAAAAGGAATTTGTGGAAAGTCTAGGATTTTTTTTTAGCAACCTGTGGCAGATCCTAAAAGGGAACAGACAGTTCTGGATTCAGTGATGTGTCACGAGGCAGACTGGATTAGGGAGATTAAGGTGAAGGAACCCTTGGGGGACAGTGACCGTAAATGATCGAATATGCTGTTGGTATCTTCCACCATGAAAACTGACGCAAAGCATCTGTTCAGTTCCCTCTCTGTTTATTTGTTCCCCATTATGACTCCTCCATCCTCATTTTCCAACAATTCAATGTCCACTCTTCTGTGTCTCTTACTTTATATATTTACAAAAAACTTGTTCCAATCTCCTTTTATATAACGAGCTAGCTCACTCTCAGATTTCATCTTCTCTTTCCTTATTGCTTTTTGACTTATCCTCTGCTGGTTTTCAAAAGCTTCCCAATCCTGTGGCTTCCCAATAATTTTCACTTTCTGTTTGCTGTATGTACAAATATAGACGTGAACTGAACCAAACATCAACATGGAACGTAAAGGTCTGCGTTTTCACAAATATACATGTACAAATGTGGACACCTACACACACACACACACACACACACACTTTCAACCCAACGACACTGAAGGAACGGCGATATATTTCCAAGTCAGAATGAAAAGTGGTTTCACAGGGATCTTGCCATGAATGGTGTTCCCATTTAATATGCGGACACTGGTGATTTAATGGCTATTTGAAAACTTGCATTTTAGAGGATTGTGGAAAATATTTTACATTTTGTAGGAACACCTCGAGTGGTTTCTTTCAAGGTCGCAGGCACTGCTTTTCTAGAAACCAAACTCCCATGAAATGACATGACTTGTGCTCACTGCTCGCTGTGCTGTACACCGTACTGTGGCTGTTTGTACTGTAACTGGATGGAGAGAGTGCTTTGTGTATGTAATTAGCTGAGGGACCTAAAGCCTGTGAGGAAGGGATACTCATTTTATCACTCCCATAGTTGGTGAAAGAAACAACCCACTTGTTGAGTTCAGGATGAAACCTTTCTGACAGAGTGATCGAATAAACTTCTCGATTGTATTTCCCTGAACAAGCTGATAGATCCCGGGGACAGCCCTGTGTGTGTGTGATCAGTGATAGCCACATGTGTAAGAATACAGAGGTGGCAAACTTTGAAATGTTTTATGCTTCATCTTTCTATCTTCAAGAATGACCTATTGGCTGGAGTGTTCTTACTTTCACAAATACAGTCCCTGCAGAGAATATTGGTTTTTCTGATTTCACGAAGAGGGAGATTGTGTGAAAGAGAAAAAGAGAAAATTGTTGCTGAAAAATGTGTTGCTGGAAAAGTGCAGCAGGTCAGGCAGCATCCAAGGAGCAGGAGAATCGATGTTTCGGACATAAGCCCTTCTTCAGGAAGGCTTATGCCCGAAATGTCAATTCTCCTGCTCCTTTGATGCTGCCTGACCTGCTGCACTTTTCCAGTAACACATTTTTTAGCTCTGATCTCCAGCATCTGCTGTCCTCACTTTTTCCACAGAAAATTGTTGGAAAAACTCAGCAGGTCTGGCAACACTGTGGAGAGAAATCAGAGCTAACAGTTCAGGTCCAGTGACCCTTCCTCAGAAGTGCTAACTCTTTTTATATCTCTCCACAGATGCTGTCAGACCTGCTGAGTTTTTCCAGCAACTCCTGTTTTTGTTTCTGATTTACAGCATCACCAGTTCTTTTGGTTTTGATTGCGATTATGTTGGTGTGTTTTGGGGATGTTGAGAGGGATCGCTATTTAGATGTGTACGTTACTTGACTTTGTGATAAACAGTTATTGCATCTTCAGTTAATGTTAGACTTTGATAATAAGCTTTGGTCAGTGCCTTGAATATAGGAGTTGGGAGGTCGTGTTAAGGCTGTATGGAACATTGATGAGGCCACGTTTGGAATACTGCATTCAATTCTGGTCTCCCTGCTGTAGGAAGGATATTGTGAAATTTGAAAGAATTCAGAGAAGATTTAAAAGGATGGGGCCAGGCTTGGATGGTTCGAGCTATAGGGAGAGGGTGAATAGGCTGGGGCTATTTTCCCTGAAGCATCAACCTATAAACCTTATAGAGGTTTATAAAATCATGAGAAGCATGGATAGGGTGATCAGCGAAGGTCTTTTACCGAGGGTAGGGTGTCCAAAACTAGTGGGCATGGGTTTAAGGTGAGTGGGGAAAGATATAAAAGGGACTTGACGGGCCCATGTTTCGCACAGAGGGTGGTGTGCATATGGAACAAGCTGCCAGAGGAGATGGTGGAGGCTGGTACAATGACAACTCTTCAAAGGCATCCTTTGAAGGAATAAGAAGGATTTCGGGGGATGTGGACCGAGTGTTGGCAAATGGGATGAGGTTTATATCAAATATCTGGAATTCATGTACCAGTTTGACCAAAGGGTTTGTTTCCATGCTGTACAACTCTGTGACTCTATAGTGAGTATGTTTATTTAGAATTGATCTTTTTAGAAGATATTGGATTGGAGATTCTGGTCACTGGAGTAAAGGAAGGGTTTTGATTTGTTACAGGAGTAGAGAGAGACAGTGAATCCTCCAGCTCCAGTCCTGACAATCTCCTCCATTTTCTTTTCAATAAGTGACTTGGGGGAATGTAGCTCTCACTGTGTGGGTTCAGCTTTAATCTCACGTTCCTCACGGCCCCTGGAGAAGGTGGTGGGGACTGGCAGTATTCCATGTGGTGTCTGAACACGGGATAGTCACAGTGACATTACAGAGGGAGCTCCGGGATTCAGGGTAATTGGAATTACACAGGGGGATTTTCGGAGAATCAGATTTAATCAGCAGGTTGTTTTCCAGGGTCAAGACCTGTCCTTATGGCAGGAAGGTTGGGGATTGAGGGAGAGTTGTGGGAGGGGGGAATGCACCAAATCACAGAATCGCAAAGGTATTGTGGTGCAATGGTGGCTGTTCAGCCCATCCCGCTGGTACTGACTCTCTGAGCATTTGATGTCATTTTGTTAAAGTTGTGCAACTGTGGTGAACAAATCACACAACACCAGGTTATAGTCCAACAGGTTTATTTGGATGTGCAAGCTTTTGGAGTGCTGTTCCTTTATCAGGTAGCTAGTGAGGCAGGGTCATAGGGCACAGAGTTTATGGTAAAAGATCAAAGTGTCATACAGTTGATGCGATGTATTGAGCAAACCGAGATTGCTGTTCAGTCTTTAATCACTTAGAATGTGTTTGCAGGTTTCGATTCATGTAAATCCCAGAATTTCTTTGAAGTCTTATTGCGTGATAACTTCAGGATGATGTTTTTGTTTTAAAAGGTGACATCTTAGCTCAGACAATGCATTAAAGTTGTGTGGTTAGAGTTTAGGAGAAAGTGAAGCTGCTAGAGATCAGAGTGAAAAGTGTAGTGCTGGAAAAGCACAGCTGATCAGGCAGCATCCAAGGAGGAGGAGAGTGGACATTTCAAGCATAAGCTTTTCGTCAGGATTCCTTGGATGCTGCCTGAGGTTGCTGCCTGTCCATATCCCAGACTGGTTGAGTCAGACTGGTTCCATTTCCAAAGTAGAAATTGAGAAAATATCAATGGACTGACTGCCTACAGATTATGTGCTTTGAACAAAATAAATTGTATGTGCAAATGCAAATTCACCCGTAGGGGTGTGTGTGTGTGTTTGTGTGTGTGTGTGGCGGGGGGGGGTGGGGTCCGTGTACTGTGACATAAACCCAATGTCCCGGTTGAGGCCATTCCAGTTGAGGCTATCAGCCTCTGCTCGGCCACTCTGCGTTGTAGCGTATACCAAAGTGCACCTTGGATGATGGTCACCTGAAGATCCAAGGCCGAATGTCCCTGACCGCTGAAGTGTTCCCAGGCTGGGAGGAAACATTACTAGGTAAAAACAATGATTGTAGATGCTGGAAACCAGATTCTGGATCAGTGGTGCTGGAAGAGCACAGCAGTTCAGGCAGCATCCAACAAGCAGCGAAATCGACGTTTCGGCAAAAGCCCTTCATCAGGAATAAAGGCAGTGAGCTGGAAGCATGGAGAGATTAGCTAGTGGAGGGTGGGGTGGGGAGAGAGTAGCATAGAGTACAATGGATGAGTGGGGGAGGGGATGAAGGTGATAGGTCAGGGAGGAGAGGGTGGAGTGGATAGGTGGAAAAGAAGATAGGCAGGTTGGACAAGTCCGGACAAGTCATGGGGACAGTGCTGAGCTGGAAGTTAGAAACTAGGATGAGGTGGGGGAAGGGGAAATGAGGAAGCTGTTGAAGTCCACATTGATGCCCTGGGGTTGAAGTGTTCCAAGGCGGAAGATGAGGCGTTCTTCCTCCAGGCGTCTGGTGGTGAGGGAGCGGCGGTGAAGGAGGCCCAGGACCTCCATGTCCTCGGCAGAGTGGGAGGGGGAGTTGAAATGTTGGGCCACGGGGCGGTGTGGTTGATTGGTGCGGGTATCTCGGAGATGTTCCCTAAAGCGCTCTGCTAGGAGGCGCCCAGTCTCCCCAATGTAGAGGGGACCGCATCAGGAGCAACGGATACAATAAATGATATTAGTGGATGTGCAGGTAAAACTTTGATGGATGTGGAAGGCTCCTTTAGGCCCTTGGATAGAGGTGAGGGAGGAGGTGTGGGCGCAGGTTTTACAGTTCCTGCGGTGGCAGGGGAAAGTGCCAGGATGGGAGGGTGAGTCGTAGGGGGGCGTGGACCTGACCAGGTAGTCACAGAGGGAACAGTCTTTGCGGAAGGCGGAAAGGGGTGGGGAGGGAAATATATCCCTGGTGGTGGGGTCTTTTTGGAGGTGGCGGAAATGTCGGCGGATGATTTGGTTTATGCGAAGGTTGGTAGGGTGGAAGGTGAGCACCAGGGGCGTTCTGTCCTTGTTGCGTTTGAAGGGGTGTGGTCTGAGGGCGTAGGTGCGGGATGTGGACGAGATGCGTTGGAGGGCATCTTTAACCACGTGGGAAGGGAAATTGCGGTATCTTTAGAAGGAGGCCATCTGGTGTGTTCTATGTGTTCTATGGTGAAATATTACTGTCTGAGCTCTCTCTGCTGAAATTAACTGGGGCCCATTCAGTTATCGATCCTCCCAGTGCCTCAGATATATATAAATGCAAGAGATGCCTTGGTATGGTTTGACAAATTCCCAATGTCTGTTTGTTTCACACACAAAGACGATACAGGAATGTCAGAGCTAATTATTGTAGATGCTGGAACCTGTACTGATAACAACAAATGCTGGAACTCACACTGGGTCAGACAGCATCCATGCAGAGAGACCAAGGCAACGGTTTGAGTCCAAATGACTTTTCACCAAATACATCCTGGGTGACTGCTTTGCAGAACACCTCTGGTCTGTTTACAAACAAGACCCAAATCTTCCTGTAGCCGGTCATTTTACCACAGCATCCTGCTCACATGCCGACATGTCTGTCCTCAGCACGCTGCAGTATTCCAGTGAATCACAGCGCAAACTGGACGGACAATATCTCATCTTCAGACTTGGCACTTTCCAGCCTTCTGGACTTATTATTGAGTTCAAAACATTCAAACTGTGAACCATTTCTTCCCTTTGTTTGAGCTTGTTACCATGTCCTCTCTCCCCTCCCCCCCGCCATCCTAGTGTCTGTCCTTTCCAGTCTGGCAGGAGACACAGCATTGTTCTGCCATTCTCACATTTCTATCACTTTATCTGAATTATCAACATCTTTTCTCCACCAGTACTCTGCACCCATTATCCACCCCCACACCCCCACCAAGCTATGACATAAATCCTGTCCCTTCCACATTTCACGTCAGCTCTGATGAAGAGCCATCTAATCTCGAAACGTTAGCTTGTTCCCTCTCCATGGGCACTGTCTGACCCGCTGGGATCTCCAGCATTTGTTGTTGATGATACAGGAATGCTTCACTAACTGTGTCTGTGTATAACAAACTGTTCTGGTGTCAATATTCTCCTGTATCACTCAGGAAGACTTTGGCTTTTTTTTCTTACAATTTCCAATCTTTGTTGCACATGCAAAGACTGAACAGAAATGTTTCAGTAACTGGATGCAGACATATACAGTGTCGGTCATTTTTTTTAAAGGAATTATGTATATTTTTGTAAAAAAGATGCTCTCACACACAAACCAAAACTGTCCTTCTCAGTCTCTCACTCTGTAAATCCTCCTTTACAGACTGGATCCTGGGGTCTGGATAGTTCAGCATTCATTTAGCTGTTAGGTGTCAGCCTTTTTTAATCTTTTGCGTGAGGGCATGCTGCACTGTTCGAGGGTCAGTGCTTAGGGAGTGCTGCACTGTTCGAGGGTCAGTGCTTAGGGAGTGCCGCACTGTCAGAGGGTCAGTGCTGAGGGAGTGTCGCAAAGTCAGAGGGTCAGTGCTGAGGGAATGTTGCAATGTCAGAGGGGCAGTGCTGAGGGAGTGCCACACTGTCAGAGGGTCAGTGCTGAGGAAGTGCTGCAATGTCAGAGGGTCAGTGCTGAGGGAGTGCTGCATTGTTCGAGGGTCAGTGCTGAGGGAGTGCCACACTGTCTGAAGGTCTGTGCTGTGGATTCTGTTTCAGAGCTTTGCAGAGATCTCATTCATTTGTCTGAGAAGGATGTTCAGTGTATTCGGAGCTGGTGAAATGTTATAGACCTGTGTGGGTCTCTGTACTGTCAGAGGACTGAGTGCTCAGGATGAAGCAATGATGTGTAGGAACTATTGCGTTAGGAAATCACGTTTGAGTGGTGAACATTTCAGGAATTCTCTGTGGTTCCTGTTGGACGAGATATTTTTTGCCCGAGGGGTCATCCGCTGGATATAGAGAGGAGTGATTGCCAAGGGAAATGTTGTGTTAATTTATAACAACAGAGAATGAGTCACGTTGTCACACTAAGGTAACCCCTCAGAGACCAGTTGGACCAGCCGGGCAGCATGGTTTCAGGGTTTGAGGTTATGCAATCTGATTACTCAATAGCAATTAATTCTGTCCTGATGGTGTGGGAAGTAATTAATATTTAACCACAAATATCTTGCTCTTATCTCACCCACCTAGTGTGGGAAGTAATTAATATTTAACCACAAATATCTTGCTCTTATCTCACCCACCCAGAATCCACCTGATCTTCAAGGGTGTGTGCTCCTGTCCTTCCAGAGATGGGATTGTACAGTGAAGGGATTGAATTGGGCTCAGCTGGTGCCTGGTGTGACATGAAACTGTGGAGAAGAACCCACAGAATTCCAGGGGTCAATGTTGGGATCCTTGTTTTTCCTGATTAGATTAGACTAGATTACTTACAGTGTGGAAACAGGCCCTTCGGCCCAACAAGTCCATACTGACCCGCCAAAGCGCAACCCACCCATACCCTTCCATTTGTCCTTACCTAAAACTATGGGCAATTTAGCATGGCCAATTCACCTGACCTGCACATCTTTGGACTGTGGGAGGAAACCGGAGCACCCGGAGGAAACCCACGCAGACACGGGGAGAACGTGCAAACTCCACACAGTCAATCGCCTGATTCGGGAAATGAACCTGGGTCTCTGGCGCTGTGAGGCAGCAGTGCTAACCAATGTGCCACCCTGCCGCCCACTGATTTTTAGTAATGATTGGGATCTTGCTGTGCAGGGGACAAATTCAAAGTTTGTAGATGGCACCAAACCAGGAAGAATTGTAAAATGTGAGGGGGGCCGTTCAGAACTCCAAAGCACATTGATAAGTGTGGGATTTGGGGGAGGAGGGGAGGCTGATGAGGTTCAGTGCAGAGAAATGGGAAGTGATGCACTTCGGTGGGAAGGAAATTGAGAGTCAATATAAAATGGGGGGGGCAGCACAATTCTAAAGGGGGTGCAGCAGGAGCAGGGGGAACTGGGGGTATATGTGCACAGATCATTGAAGGTGGCAGGACAGGTAGAGAGAGCAGTGAATAAAGCACACAGTGTCCTCCACATTACTAACACAGGCACAGAGTACCAGAGAAAGGAGGTGTTGCTGAACTTGTACAAGGCCCTTGTTTGACCCCAGCTGGAGTATTGTGTCCAGGTGTGGGCCCCACATTATCGGAAAGATGGGAACACATCGGAGAAAGGGCAGGAGTGATTTACAAGAATGGTTCCAGGGATAAGAAATGACAGCAATGTGGATAGATTGAAGAGGTTGGGACTATTTTCTCTGGGAGAGAAGAAGGCTGAGAGGGAGATCTGATTGAGCTGGATTTGAAATCCTGAGCATGAGCTGGATAGAGGAGAGAGGGAGAAACAGTTCCCACTCGGAACAGGATCAAGAATGAGAGGGGCATAGATTTCCAATGATTTGCAAATGAAACAAGAAGGTCTGGGGAAGCTGAAAGGTCTGAAGGTGAATAAATCACCTGAAGCAGATGAACTACACCCTGGCCCCTCTGTGGGAGATAGCTGAGGAGATAGTCGGGGTATTGGTGGGGATCTTTTCTTTCTTTATTCTTTAACAGGATGATGACGGTGTCACTGACTGGGCAGCATTTATTGCCCATCCCTAATTGCCCAGAGGGCATTCAAGAGTCACCCACTTTATGTGGGTCTGGAGTCACATGTAGGCCAGACCAGGTAAGGATGGCAGCTTCCTTCCCGAAAGGATGTCAGTGAACCAGATGGGTTTTTCGACAATTGGCAATGAATTTATAGGAGTCATTAGATTCTTAACTCCAAATATTCATTGAATTCAAATTCCATCTTTTCCCATGGTGTGATTTGAACCCGGGTCCCTGGAACATTATAAGGATCTCTGGATTAACAGTCCAGTGATAATACCACTCGACCATGGCTTCCACAATACCTTTCGGGAATCACTGTCGTCAGGGAGGTTTCCAGAGAACTGGAAAATAGCTAATATAACATCCTTCTTTAAGATGGGAAGGAGGCAGAAGACAGGAAGCTATCGGCTGGTTAGCCTGATCTCGGTCATTGGTAAGGTGTTAGAGTCCATTATTACAGATGAGATTGCAGAGTGCATGGTAAGAACGGTCTTCATCTCGGGGAGGTCATGCCTGACAAATCCGATAGAATTCTTTGAGGATGTAATGAGCAAGTTGGACAAAACAGAGCCAGCACATGTAACATATTTAGATTCCCTGAAGGGCTTTGAGAAGGTGCTGTACAGGAGTTTACTAAATAAGATGTAGGCCCATGGTGTTAGGGGCAAGGTACTGGCATGGATAGAGGATTGCCTGACTGGCAGAAGGCAGACAGCAGTGAGAAAGGGCTCTTTTACAGGATGGTACTCAGTGACGAGTGGGGTTCCACAGGGCTCAGTGTTGGGATCATAACCATTGATAAGGCAGAAGTGGTGACTGCAGATACTGGAGATTAGCGTCAAGATTAGAGTGGTGCTGGAAAAGCACAGCAGATCAGGCAGCATCCGAGGAACAGGAAAAATTGACTTTGATTTTTTCTGGTGAAGGGCTTTTGCCCGAAATGTCAATTTTTCCTGCTCCTCAGATGCTGCCTGACCTGCTGTGCTTTTCCAGCACCACCCTAATCTCGACTCATAACAATTGACGTTATACAATAACGATCTGGAGGAAGGAACTGTGGGCATTGTTGCTAAGCTTGTGGATGTCACAGAGATAGGTGGAGGGACAGGCTGTGTTGAGGAAGCAGGGAGTCTGCAGAAGGAATGGGACAGGCTGGGAGAGTGGGCAGATAAATGGCTGATAGAATACAATGTGGGAAAATGTGAGGTTGCGCACTTGGTAGGATGAACAGAGGCACAGACTATTTTCTAAATGGAGAAAAGCTTCATAAATATGAATCAAAAAGGGACTAATTCAGGATTACCTTCAGGTTAATATGCAGTGTGTGTTTGTGTAAGCGTACAATTTTCCCTGAGTTCATCAGGGTCCAATCATTTTCAGTTGCTTCATCAATGACCTTCCCTCCATCACAAGTTCAAAAGTCGGGGTGTTCACCAGTGATTTTCTTTTATTCATTTGTGGGAGGTGGGCATCATTGTCTGACCAACATCTAATGTCCATCCCTAATTGCTCCCTTGGAAAGGTGGTGGTGAGCTGCCCTCTTGAACCCCCATAAGCTGTTGGTAGAAACATCAAAGAAGCGCTTCGCAGGAGGCTCCAGAGCACTGATGATGTCTCCTAGCCAGGGGACGAAACGTTTGCAACAAAAACTTCCAGCTCGGCGAACAGAACCACAACAACGAGCACCCGAGCTACAAATCTTCGCACAAACCTTGAACACTTACGGGCGAGAGACGCTGAGACAAGCCAGGAAATGGGAATCCTGCGCTAACCACCTAAGCGCCACATATGAACAACTCCGGTTCCTACACGAATGCCGAAAGAATCAAATCCTTCCACAATGTGTCAGGTACAGACCACCAGTCAATAATCCACACGCCAGGGAAACAGCCAAGCAGAACGGACTCAGGATGATCCAGGTAATGATCACAGATGCTCACAACCGACTGCACAAATACAAACAAGAAATTGCGCGCCAAAAGTTGTTAATTTCAAAGGCCACTAATCATGAATGGACCCGGACCATAGAACAGGCTGTCACTATAGGACAGAACAGGACAACATGTCTCAAAAAAAACGGCACTGAAAGAAAAACTGGCCAAACTAACACACAAAAAAGAGGACACTACAACACACACCTGGGTTAAAAACCTCTCCCACAGACAGCTCACAGACATGGAAAGAACTATACTGTCCAAGGGACTCAACTACAACCACAGGGATGCCAAGACAGCAGACTTCCTAGCAGCACTAGAATGCATACTCAGGAACAATGGACTGACTGAAGAGACACAACAAACAGTGAGACAAACGGTCGTACCTATGATGATAAGAAAAAGACAAACACATAACCTCAACACCAAGGAGAGGGAAGCACTGAAAGCACTAAGAAATGATAAGAACATAATCATACTACCAGCAGATAAAGGCAGAATGACGGTCATCCTAGATAAATCAGATTACATCAAAAAAGCACAACACCTACTAGCAGACACCAACACCTACCAAATGAAGGATTCTGACCCCACACCACAACTCACCAATAGAATAAATAACACACTAAGGAATCTACAAAAAAATGGACAGATAACCAAAGCTGACCTACGAAGAATGAAACCGGAAAGTAACAACACCCCCAGATTCTATGGACTACCCAAAGTACACAAACCAGACATCCCACTCAGACCCAGAGTATCACTACCAGGGACACCAGCATACAAACTGGCCAAAGAACTACAACAGAAACTGAAACACCTGGTCAGCGGATCCAAACACGCCATACAATCAACACAGGAATTCTTGGATGCTATCAGGAATACACACATAGACAAAGAAGAAACCATGATCTCATTCGACGTGACGGCACTGTTCACTTCGATTGACAAGACCCTAGCCAGAGAACCAATAGCCAACCTACTGGACATACAGAACAGAAAACAGGAGGCGGAACCTATCAACAAAGACGGCATACTTAAACTACTGGACTTGTGCCTCACTACACACTTTACATTCAACAATCAGATATACGAACAAATCAACGGAACACCCATGGGATCACCAATCTCGGGACTCATAGCAGAGGCAGTTATGCAAAGGTTAGAACAAACAGCCCTACCACAAATTCAACCCAAACTCTGGGTCAGATATGTTGATGACACGTTTGTAATCATCAAAAACACGGAAATAGAAAAAACACACTGGATCATCAACGCCACACTCACAGGAATCCGATTCACGAGAGAAGAAGAAAAGGATAGCCAACTCCCATTCCTAGACGTGATAGTACAGAGAACACCGTACAGAGAATTCACCACAAGGGTACACAGGAAAACAACACACACAGACCAAGTCCTAAACTATGAAAGTAACCACCCCAACACACACAAACGAAGCTGCATCAGGACACTATTCAAAAGTAGTACACCAGAACTGTGAAAAGAGGAAGAGGAACACCTATACAAGGTATTCGCCAAAAACGGATATCCGCGCAACTTTATCAACAGATGCCTAAGAGATAGACCACGGAACGAGGACATGCCACAACCAAAAGGACTAGCCACACTACCATACATCAGGAGCGTTTCAGAACTGACAGTCAGACTACTGCGACCCTTAGGACTCATAACGGCACACAAACCAACAGCCACGCTCAGAAAAAAACTTACGAGAACAAAGGAGCCAATACCCAACATGAGCAAAACTAATGTAGTTTACAAAATACCATGCAAGGACTGCACAAAACACTATATAGGACAAACAGGAAGACAGCTAACAATCCACATACATGAACATCAACTAGCCACGAAACGACATGACCAGCTATCCCTAGTAGCCACACACTCAGACAACAAGCAACATGAATTCGACTGGGAAAACACTACTATCATAGGGCAAGCCAGACAGAGAACAACCAGGGAATTCCTAGAGGCATGGCATTCATCCACAAACTCCATCAACAAACACATCGACCTGAACCCAATATACCAACCACTACAGCGGACAGCTGAAACTGACACCCGGAAGCGGCAAGGACAGACCACTATAAATACCGGAAGAAACATCAAAGAAGTGCTTCACAGGAGGCTCCAGAGCACTGAAGATGTCTCCTAGCCAGGGGACGAAACGTTTGCAACAAAAACTTCCAGCTCGGCGAACAGAACCACAACAACAAGCACCCGAGCTACAAATCTTCGCACAAACCTTGAACCCTCAATACCCTTGGTGGGGGGAGAGTTCCAGGATTGTGACCCAGCGACATTGAAGGAACGGTGATAATTTCCAAGTCAGGATGGTGAGTGGCTCAGAGGGGAACTTGCAGGGAGTGGTGTTCCCATGTATCTGCTGTCCATATGGTCTGGCCTGAATCCTCCTCTTTAAGAAACACAGATGCTAGTATCCATTTCACTCCTTTGTCATGAATTAGAGATGGGGAGATGTCTTTGGCCAGCTGAGGATGTTGGTTCCTCCTGTTATAAGGGAAGCTTTGAACCTACATTTCCCCTGGGAGCCCTTGAAAAGCTGCTCTCTTGCCTGTACAAAAGTGACCTGACAAAATGAAGGTTTTCACACCCCAGGCAGAACAGGATGGAGGTGACCAGGATGTACCTGTTATCTGGCAGTGGGCAGGTAGTGAATGGCAGTTAGAAAAATGCCTTCTCTATGTTAATCTAGAGTGTACAGTAATTTTGTTCCTGACTATATTAATTCATTCCATATTCTGTATGGTCTGTATGTCATTGCGTAATGTATCTGTCTTTAAGAGTTGTTCAATTATTTTTCTACATCATTCTCCAAATCCCACAGCCTGAGGACACATTCAGTCTGACGACATCATTCCAAATAGTTACCAAAAGGGACAAACAGCTTCACCTCAGGATAGTGAGTGGCTTGGAGAGGAACCTGCAGGTGGTGTTGTCTCATGTATCTCCTGCCCTTGTCCTTTTAGGATCAAAGTGACTGTGGGTTTGGAAGGTGCTGTCTGAGGATGTTTGGTGAATTTCCCAGCCCAACTTGGAAATGGTACGCACTGCTGCTACTGAGCATCGGTGGTGGAAGGAGTGGACGTTGGTGAATGTGGGGTCAATCAAGCGGGTGCTGTTTTGTCCCTGGATGGTATTGTGTTTCTTGAATGTTTTGGACATTGACAGGGTCAATAGAAGAAAGTTTCCTCCTTGGTAGAGAGATCAGAAACAAGGAACCCAACATCCTGGGGTTACCATTGACCAGAAACTCAACTATATTCACAACATATACACCGAGGCTACAAGAGCATGTCAGAGGCATGAATACTGCTGACTCCCCAAAACCTCTCCACCATCTACAAGAAATGTTAGTCTCACCAGTCTCCTAAATTATTTCGAAAACAGACACTAGATTTGACATCAGGATGTTTCCACAATCTTTCCTGATGTGCCCCTTTTAAAAGGGAATTGTGAAGAAGCTGTTAATTATCTCACCAAGTTAGTTGGTAAATAGATAAAAGTGGGACCACTTTAACCAGCCGGGCAGCATGGTTTCAGGGTCTGAGCTTGTTCAGTCTGTTTGCTCAATAGCAGGAAGCTCATGTTCGTTCTCTCCTGGTGACATGGTGTGTAATTAATGACAAACCACAAATATCTTGCTCCTTATCTCACCCTCCCAGAATCCACTTTAATGCCAAGTGTGTATGCTCCACTCCTTCCAGACATAGCATTGTATAACAATTGGATTTAATGAGGTTCAGTGTGTGCCCTGTGTGACTCCAAACTGCAGAGCGGATCCCCCCCCTTCCCCCAACAACATGATTCCCAGGAGTCAGTGTTAGGAATTTTGCCTTGCCAGATATTTATTAATGATTGGGATCTTGCTGTGCAGGGGACAAGTTCAAAGTTTGGAGATGGCACCAAACCAGGTAGAATTGTAAACTGTGACAGGTGCAGTGCAGGACTGTAAAAGGACTTTGACAATTTGGGGGAGTAGGGTGAAAGAGGGGGCAGATGCGGATCAGTGCAGAGAAGTGGGAGGTGATGCACTTTGGTGGAAAGGACATTGAGAGACAACATAAAATGGTGGGGGGTGCAATTCTAAAGGGGGTGCAGCAGAGGCATGGAGAGTTGGGCGTTATATGTGCACAGATAATTGAAGGTGGCAGGACAGGGAGAGAGAGCAGTGAATAAAGCACACAGTGTCCCCAGTTTTATTAACAGGGGCACAGAGAGAGGGACAGACCCAGAAAGGGAGAGGCTGAAACAGTGAGAGTGACAGAGACACAGACAGTGAGAGAGATATAGAGACACAGACAGAAATAGACAGAGGGAGAGTGACAGGGCCAGAGTTTAAGTTAAAAATTACACAACACCAGGTTATAGTCCAACAGGTTTAATTAGAAGCACACTAGCTTTCAGAGAGACGCTCTTTTATCAGGTGATTGTGGAGGGCTCGATCGTAACACAGAATTTATAGCAAAAATTTGCAGTGTGATGTAACTGAAATTATACATTGAAAAATTGATTGTCTGTTAAGCCTTTCATCTGTTAGAATACAGTGATAGTCTCACTTCTTTCATGTGTAAATCACAAAACCCTTCTTTTAAAAGTTGCATTCTCGGGTTAGCTGCATTCTCGGATTCGGAATACGTAGAATCTGTGTGAGGATAGTTGAGGAATCACAAAGGAAAAATAACCCAGGTGGGTGCTGTGTAAAGGGCTCCTGGCAGTAGTCAGTGTGGAGGGCAACAAAATAAATCAGGAAAGAGAAAAGGCATGTAAGAAAGGCATTATTCTAATAATCATGGAGGACTTCAAAAGGCAAGTGGATTGAGAGATTCAGTTTAGTCACAGATCCAAAGAAAAGGAATTTGTGGAAAGTCTAGGATTTTTTTTTAGCAACCTGTGGCAGATCCTAAAAGGGAACAGACAGTTCTGGATTCAGTGATGTGTCATGAGGCAGACTGGATTAGGGAGATTAAGGTGAAGGAACCCTTGGGGGACAGTGACCGTAAATGATCGAATATGCTGTTGGTATCTTCCACCATGAAAACTGACGCAAAGCATCTGTTCAGTTCCCTCTCTGTTTATTTGTTCCCCATTATGACTTCTCCATCCTCATTTTCCAACAATTCAATGTCCACTCTTCTGTGTCTCTTACTTTATATATTTACAAAAAACTTGTTCCAATCTCCTTTTATATAACGAGCTAGCTTACTCTCAGATTTCATCTTCTCTTTCCTTATTGCTTTTTGACTTATCCTCTGCTGGTTTTCAAAAGCTTCCCAATGCTGTGGCTTCCCAATAATTTTCACTTTCTGTTTGCTGTATGTACAAATATAGACGTGAACTGAACCAAACATCAACATGGAATGTAAAGGTCTGCGTTTTCACAAATATACATGTACAAATGTGGACACCTACACACACACACACACACACACACACACATTTTGACCCAACGACACTGAAGGAACGGCGATATATTTCCAAGTCAGAATGAAAAGTGGTTTCACAGGGATCTTGCCATGAATGGTGTTCCCATTTAATATGCGGACACTGGTGATTTAATGCCTATTTGAAAACTTGCATTTTAGAGGATTGTGGAAAATATTTTACATTTTGTAGGAACACCTCGAGTGGTTTCTTTCAAGGTCGCAGGCACTGCTTTTCTAGAAACCAAACTCCCATGAAATGACATGACTTGTGTTCACTGCTCGCTGTGCTGTACACCGTACTGTGGCTGTTTGTACTGTAACTGGATGGAGAGAGTGCTTTGTGTATGTAATTAGCTGAGGGACCTAAAGCCTGTGAGGAAGGGATACTCATTTTATCACTCCCATAGTTGGTGAAAGAAACAACCCACTTGTTGAGTTCAGGATGAAACCTTTCTGACAGAGTGATCGAATAAACTTCTCGATTGTATTTCCCTGAACAAACTGATATTTATGGGGACAGCCCTGTGTGTGTGTGATCAGTGATAGCCACATGTGTAAGAATACAGAGGTGGCAAACTTTGAAATGTTTTATGCTTCATCTTTCTATCTTCAAGAATGACCCATTGGCTGGAGTGTTCTTACTTTCACAAATACAGTCTCTGCAGGGAATATTGGTTTTTCTGATTTCACGAAGAGTGAGATTGTGTGAAAGAGAAAAAGAGAAAATTGTTGCTGAAAAATGTGTTGCTGGAAAAGTGCAGCAGGTCAGGCAGCATCCAAGGAGCAGGAGAATCGACGTTTCGGACATAAGCCCTTCTTCAGGAAGGCTTATGCCCGAAATGTCAATTCTCCTGCTCCTTTGATGCTGCCTGACCTGCTGCACTTTTCCAGCAACACATTTTTCAGCTCTGATCTCCAGCATCTGCAGTCCTCACTTTTTCCACAGAAAATTGTTGGAAAATCTCAGCAGGTCTGGCAACACTGTGGAGAGAAATCAGAGCTAACAGTTCAGGTCCAGTGACCCTTCCTCAGAAGTGCTAACTCTTTTTATATCTCTCCACAGATGCTGTCAGACCTGCTGAGTTTTTCCAGCAACTCCTGTTTTTGTTTCTGATTTACAGCATCTGCAGTTCTTTCGGTTTTGATTGAGATTATGTTGGTGTGTTTTGGGGATGTTGAGAGGGATCGCTATTTAGATGTGTACGTTACTTGACTTTGTGATAAACAGTTATTGCATCTTCAGTTAATGTTAGACTTTGATAATAAGCTTTGGTCAGAGCCTTGAATATAGGAGTTGGGAGGTCGTGTTAAGGCTGTATGGAACATTGATGAGGCCACGTTTGGAATACTGCATTCAATTCTGGTCTCCCTGCTGTAGGAAGGATATTGTGAAATTTGAAAGAATTCAGAGAAGATTTAAAAGGATGGGGCCAGGCTTGGATGGTTCGAGCTATAGGGAGAGGGTGAATAGGCTGGGGCTATTTTCCCTGAAGCATCAACCTATAAACCTTATAGAGGTTTATAAAATCATGAGAAGCATGGATAGGGTGATCAGCGAAGGTCTTTTACCGAGGGTAGGGTGTCCAAAACTAGTGGGCATGGGTTTAAGGTGAGTGGGGAAAGATATAAAAGGGACTTGACGGGCCCATGTTTCGCACAGAGGGTGGTGTGCATATGGAACAAGCTGCCAGAGGAGATGGTGGAGGCTGGTACAATGACAACTCTTCAAAGGCATCCTTTGAAGGAATAAGAAGGATTTCGGGGGATGTGGACCGAGTGTTGGCAAATGGGATGAGGTTTATATCAAATATCTGGAATTCATGTACCAGTTTGACCAAAGGGTTTGTTTCCATGCTGTACAACTCTGTGACTCTATAGTGAGTATGTTTATTTAGAATTGATCTTTTTAGAAGATATTGGATTGGAGATTCTGGTCACTGGAGTAAAGGAAGGGTTTTGATTTGTTACAGGAGTAGAGAGAGACAGTGAATCCTCCAGCTCCAGTCCTGACAATCTCCTCCATTTTCTTTTCAATAAGTGACTTGGGGGAATGTAGCTGTCACTGTGTGGGTTCAGCTTTAATCTCACGTTCCTCACGGCCCCTGGAGAAGGTGGTGGGGACTGGCAGTATTCCATGGTGTGTCTGATCATGGGATAGTCACAGTGACATTACAGAGGGAGCTCCGGGATTCAGGGTAATTGGAATTACACTGGGAATTTTCCGAGAATCAGATTTAATCAGCAGGTTGTTTTCCAGGGTCAAGACTTGTCCTTATGGCAGGAAGGTTGGGGATTGAGGGAGAGTTGGGGGAGGGGGGGAATGCACCAAATCACAAAATCACAAAGGTATTGTGGTGCAATGGTGGCTGTTCAGCCCATCCCGCTGGTACTGACTCTCTGAGCATTTGATGTCATTTTGTTAAAGTTGTGCAACTGTGGTGAACAAATCACACAACACCAGGTTATAGTCCAACAGGTTTATTTGGATGTGCAAGCTTTTGGAGTGCTGTTCCTTTATCAGGTAGCTAGTGAGGCAGGATCATAGGGCACAGAGTTTATGGTAAAAGATCAAAGTGTCATACAGTTGATGCGATGTATTGAGCAAACCGAGATTGCTGTTCAGTCTTTAATCACTTAGAATGTGTTTGCAGGTTTCGATTCATGTAAATCCCCGAATTTCTTTGAAGTCTTATTGCGTGATAACTTCAGGATGATGTTTTTGTTTTAAAAGGTGACATCTTAGCTCAGACAATGCATTAAAGTTGTGTGGTTAGAGGTTAGGAGAAAGTGAAGCTGCCAGAGATCAGAGTGAAAAGTGTAGTGCTGGAAAAGCACAGCTGATCAGGCAGCATCCAAGGAGAAGGAGAGTGGACATTTCAAGCATAAGCTATTTGTCAGGATTCCTTGGATGCTGCCTGAGGTTGCTGCCTGTCCATATCCCAGACTGGTTGAGTCAGACTGGTTCCATTTCCAAAGTAGGAATTGATAAAATGTCAATGGACTGACTGCCTACAGATTATGTGCTTTGAACAAAATAAACTGTATGTGCAAATGCAAATTCACCCGTAGGTGTGTGTGTGTGTGTGTGTGTGTGTGTGTGTGTGTGTGTGTGTGTGTGTGTGTGTGTGTGTGTGTGTGTGTGTGTGGCTGTGTGTGTGTGGGGTGGGGTCCGTGTACTGTAACATAAACCCAATGTCCCGGTTGAGGCCATTCCAGTTGAGGCTATCAGCCTCTGCTCGGCCACTCTGCGTTGTAGCGTATACCAAAGTGCACCTTGGATGATGGTCACCTGAAGATCCAAGGCCGAATGTCCCTGACCGCTGAAGTGTTCCCAGGCTGGGAGGAAACATTACTAGGTAAAAACAATGATTGCAGATGCTGGAAACCAGATTCTGGATCAGTGGTGCTGGAAGAACACAACAGTTCAGGCAGCATCCAACAAGCAGCGAAATCGACGTTTCGGCAAAAGCCCTTCATCAGGAATAAAGGCAGTGAGCTGGAAGCATGGAGAGATTAGCTAGTGGAGGGTGGGGTGGGGAGAGAGTAGCATAGAGTACAATGGATGAGTGGGGGAGGGGATGAAGGTGATAGGTCAGGGAGGAGAGGGTGGAGTGGATAGGTGGAAAAGAAGATAGGCAGGTTGGACAAGTCCGGACAAGTCATGGGGACAGTGCTGAGCTGGAAGTTAGAAACTAGGATGAGGTGGGGGAAGGGGAAATGAGGAAGCTGTTGAAGTCCACATTGATGCCCTGGGGTTGAAGTGTTCCAAGGCGGAAGATGAGGCGTTCTTCCTCCAGGCGTCTGGTGGTGAGGGAGCAGCAGTGAAGGAGGCCCAGGACCTCCATGTCCTCGGCAGAGTGGGAGGGGGAGTTGAAATGTTGGGCCACGGGGCGGTGTGGTTGATTGGTGCGGGTATCTCGGAGATGTTCCCTAAAGCGCTCTGCTAGGAGGCGCCCAGTCTCCCCAATGTAGAGGGGACCGCATCAGGAGCAACGGATACAATAAATGATATTAGTGGATGTGCAGGTAAAACTTTGATGGATGTGGAAGGCTCCTTTAGGCCCTTGGATAGAGGTGAGGGAGGAGGTGTGGGCGCAGGTTTTACAGTTCCTGCGGTGGCAGGGGAAAGTGCCAGGATGGGAGGGTGAGTCGTAGGGGGGCGTGGACCTGACCAGGTAGTCACAGAGGGAACAGTCTTTGCGGAAGGCGGAAAGGGGTGGGGAGGGAAATATATCCCTGGTGGTGGGGTCTTTTTGGAGGTGGCGGAAATGTCGGCGGATGATTTGGTTTATGCGAAGGTTGGTAGGGTGGAAGGTGAGCACCAGGGGCGTTCTGTCCTTGTTGCGTTTGAAGGGGTGTGGTCTGAGGGCGTAGGTGCGGGATTTGGACGAGATGCGTTGGAGGGCATCTTTAACCACGTGGGAAGGGAAATTGCGGTATCTTTAGAAGGAGGCCATCTGGTGTGTTCTATGTGTTCTATGGTGAAATATTACTGTCTGAGCTCTCTCTGCTGAAATTAACTGGGGCCCATTCAGTTATCGATCCTCCCAGTGCCTCAGATATATATAAATGCAAGAGATGCCTTGGTATGGTTTGACAAATTCCCAATGTCTGTTTGTTTCACACACAAAGACGATACAGGAATGTCAGAGCTAATTATTGTAGATGCTGGAACCTGTACTGATAACAACAAATGCTGGAACTCACACTGGGTCAGACAGCATCCATGCAGAGAGACCAAGGCAACGGTTTGAGTCCAAATGACTTTTCACCAAATACATCCTGGGTGACTGCTTTGCAGAACACCTCTGGTCTGTTTACAAACAAGACCCAAATCTTCCTGTAGCCGGTCATTTTACCACAGCATCCTGCTCACATGCCGACATGTCTGTCCTCAGCACGCTGCAGTATTCCAGTGAATCACAGCGCAAACTGGACGGACAATATCTCATCTTCAGACTTGGCACTTTCCAGCCTTCTGGACTTATTATTGAGTTCAAAACATTCAAACTGTGAACCATTTCTTCCCTTTGTTTGAGCTTGTTACCATGTCCTCTCTCCCCTCCCCCCCGCCATCCTAGTGTCTGTCCTTTCCAGTCTGGCAGGAGACACAGCATTGTTCTGCCATTCTCACATTTCTATCACTTTATCTGAATTATCAACATCTTTTCTCCACCAGTACTCTGCACCCATTATCCACCCCCACACCCCCACCAAGCTATGACATAAATCCTGTCCCTTCCACATTTCACGTCAGCTCTGATGAAGAGCCATCTAATCTCGAAACGTTAGCTTGTTCCCTCTCCATGGGCACTGTCTGACCCGCTGGGATCTCCAGCATTTGTTGTTGATGATACAGGAATGCTTCACTAACTGTGTCTGTGTATAACAAACTGTTCTGGTGTCAATATTCTCCTGTATCACTCAGGAAGACTTTGGCTTTTTTTTCTTACAATTTCCAATCTTTGTTGCACATGCAAAGACTGAACAGAAATGTTTCAGTAACTGGATGCAGACATATACAGTGTCGGTCATTTTTTTTAAAGGAATTATGTATATTTTTGTAAAAAAGATGCTCTCACACACAAACCAAAACTGTCCTTCTCAGTCTCTCACTCTGTAAATCCTCCTTTACAGACTGGATCCTGGGGTCTGGATAGTTCAGCATTCATTTAGCTGTTAGGTGTCAGCCTTTTTTAATCTTTTGCGTGAGGGCATGCTGCACTGTTCGAGGGTCAGTGCTTAGGGAGTGCTGCACTGTTCGAGGGTCAGTGCTTAGGGAGTGCCGCACTGTCAGAGGGTCAGTGCTGAGGGAGTGTCGCAAAGTCAGAGGGTCAGTGCTGAGGGAATGTTGCAATGTCAGAGGGGCAGTGCTGAGGGAGTGCCACACTGTCAGAGGGTCAGTGCTGAGGAAGTGCTGCAATGTCAGAGGGTCAGTGCTGAGGGAGTGCTGCATTGTTCGAGGGTCAGTGCTGAGGGAGTGCCACACTGTCTGAAGGTCTGTGCTGTGGATTCTGTTTCAGAGCTTTGCAGAGATCTCATTCATTTGTCTGAGAAGGATGTTCAGTGTATTCGGAGCTGGTGAAATGTTATAGACCTGTGTGGGTCTCTGTACTGTCAGAGGACTGAGTGCTCAGGATGAAGCAATGATGTGTAGGAACTATTGCGTTAGGAAATCACGTTTGAGTGGTGAACATTTCAGGAATTCTCTGTGGTTCCTGTTGGACGAGATATTTTTTGCCCGAGGGGTCATCCGCTGGATATAGAGAGGAGTGATTGCCAAGGGAAATGTTGTGTTAATTTATAACAACAGAGAATGAGTCACGTTGTCACACTAAGGTAAATGTGGTACAGTGGTGCCTTTCCTCAGAGACCAGTTGGACCAGCCGGGCAGCATGGTTTCAGGGTTTGAGGTTATGCAATCTGATTACTCAATAGCAATTAATTCTGTCCTGATGGTGTGGGAAGTAATTAATATTTAACCACAAATATCTTGCTCTTATCTCACCCACCTAGTGTGGGAAGTAATTAATATTTAACCACAAATATCTTGCTCTTATCTCACCCACCCAGAATCCACCTGATCTTCAAGGGTGTGTGCTCCTGTCCTTCCAGAGATGGGATTGTACAGTGAAGGGATTGAATTGGGCTCAGCTGGTGCCTGGTGTGACATGAAACTGTGGAGAAGAACCCACAGAATTCCAGGGGTCAATGTTGGGATCCTTGTTTTTCCTGATTAGATTAGACTAGATTACTTACAGTGTGGAAACAGGCCCTTCGGCCCAACAAGTCCATACTGACCCGCCAAAGCGCAACCCACCCATACCCTTCCATTTGTCCTTACCTAAAACTATGGGCAATTTAGCATGGCCAATTCACCTGACCTGCACATCTTTGGACTGTGGGAGGAAACCGGAGCACCCGGAGGAAACCCACGCAGACACGGGGAGAACGTGCAAACTCCACACAGTCAATCGCCTGATTCGGGAAATGAACCTGGGTCTCTGGCGCTGTGAGGCAGCAGTGCTAACCAATGTGCCACCCTGCCGCCCACTGATTTTTAGTAATGATTGGGATCTTGCTGTGCAGGGGACAAATTCAAAGTTTGTAGATGGCACCAAACCAGGAAGAATTGTAAAATGTGAGGGGGGCCGTTCAGAACTCCAAAGCACATTGATAAGTGTGGGATTTGGGGGAGGAGGGGAGGCTGATGAGGTTCAGTGCAGAGAAATGGGAAGTGATGCACTTCGGTGGGAAGGAAATTGAGAGTCAATATAAAATGGGGGGGGCAGCACAATTCTAAAGGGGGTGCAGCAGGAGCAGGGGGAACTGGGGGTATATGTGCACAGATCATTGAAGGTGGCAGGACAGGTAGAGAGAGCAGTGAATAAAGCACACAGTGTCCTCCACATTACTAACACAGGCACAGAGTACCAGAGAAAGGAGGTGTTGCTGAACTTGTACAAGGCCCTTGTTTGACCCCAGCTGGAGTATTGTGTCCAGGTGTGGGCCCCACATTATCGGAAAGATGGGAACACATCGGAGAAAGGGCAGGAGTGATTTACAAGAATGGTTCCAGGGATAAGAAATGACAGCAATGTGGATAGATTGAAGAGGTTGGGACTATTTTCTCTGGGAGAGAAGAAGGCTGAGAGGGAGATCTGATTGAGCTGGATTTGAAATCCTGAGCATGAGCTGGATAGAGGAGAGAGGGAGAAACAGTTCCCACTCGGAACAGGATCAAGAATGAGAGGGGCATAGATTTCCAATGATTTGCAAATGAAACAAGAAGGTCTGGGGAAGCTGAAAGGTCTGAAGGTGAATAAATCACCTGAAGCAGATGAACTACACCCTGGCCCCTCTGTGGGAGATAGCTGAGGAGATAGTCGGGGTATTGGTGGGGATCTTTTCTTTCTTTATTCTTTAACAGGATGATGACGGTGTCACTGACTGGGCAGCATTTATTGCCCATCCCTAATTGCCCAGAGGGCATTCAAGAGTCACCCACTTTATGTGGGTCTGGAGTCACATGTAGGCCAGACCAGGTAAGGATGGCAGCTTCCTTCCCGAAAGGATGTCAGTGAACCAGATGGGTTTTTCGACAATTGGCAATGAATTTATAGGAGTCATTAGATTCTTAACTCCAAATATTCATTGAATTCAAATTCCATCTTTTCCCATGGTGTGATTTGAACCCGGGTCCCTGGAACATTATAAGGATCTCTGGATTAACAGTCCAGTGATAATACCACTCGACCATGGCTTCCACAATACCTTTCGGGAATCACTGTCGTCAGGGAGGTTTCCAGAGAACTGGAAAATAGCTAATATAACATCCTTCTTTAAGATGGGAAGGAGGCAGAAGACAGGAAGCTATCGGCTGGTTAGCCTGATCTCGGTCATTGGTAAGGTGTTAGAGTCCATTATTACAGATGAGATTGCAGAGTGCATGGTAAGAACGGTCTTCATCTCGGGGAGGTCATGCCTGACAAATCCGATAGAATTCTTTGAGGATGTAATGAGCAAGTTGGACAAAACAGAGCCAGCACATGTAACATATTTAGATTCCCTGAAGGGCTTTGAGAAGGTGCTGTACAGGAGTTTACTAAATAAGATGTAGGCCCATGGTGTTAGGGGCAAGGTACTGGCATGGATAGAGGATTGCCTGACTGGCAGAAGGCAGACAGCAGTGAGAAAGGGCTCTTTTACAGGATGGTACTCAGTGACGAGTGGGGTTCCACAGGGCTCAGTGTTGGGATCATAACCATTGATAAGGCAGAAGTGGTGACTGCAGATACTGGAGATTAGCGTCAAGATTAGAGTGGTGCTGGAAAAGCACAGCAGATCAGGCAGCATCCGAGGAACAGGAAAAATTGACTTTGATTTTTTCTGGTGAAGGGCTTTTGCCCGAAATGTCAATTTTTCCTGCTCCTCAGATGCTGCCTGACCTGCTGTGCTTTTCCAGCACCACCCTAATCTCGACTCATAACAATTGACGTTATACAATAACGATCTGGAGGAAGGAACTGTGGGCATTGTTGCTAAGCTTGTGGATGTCACAGAGATAGGTGGAGGGACAGGCTGTGTTGAGGAAGCAGGGAGTCTGCAGAAGGAATGGGACAGGCTGGGAGAGTGGGCAGATAAATGGCTGATAGAATACAATGTGGGAAAATGTGAGGTTGCGCACTTGGTAGGATGAACAGAGGCACAGACTATTTTCTAAATGGAGAAAAGCTTCATAAATATGAATCAAAAAGGGACTAATTCAGGATTACCTTCAGGTTAATATGCAGTGTGTGTTTGTGTAAGCGTACAATTTTCCCTGAGTTCATCAGGGTCCAATCATTTTCAGTTGCTTCATCAATGACCTTCCCTCCATCACAAGTTCAAAAGTCGGGGTGTTCACCAGTGATTTTCTTTTATTCATTTGTGGGAGGTGGGCATCATTGTCTGACCAACATCTAATGTCCATCCCTAATTGCTCCCTTGGAAAGGTGGTGGTGAGCTGCCCTCTTGAACCCCCATAAGCTGTTGGTAGAAACATCAAAGAAGCGCTTCGCAGGAGGCTCCAGAGCACTGATGATGTCTCCTAGCCAGGGGACGAAACGTTTGCAACAAAAACTTCCAGCTCGGCGAACAGAACCACAACAACGAGCACCCGAGCTACAAATCTTCGCACAAACCTTGAACACTTACGGGCGAGAGACGCTGAGACAAGCCAGGAAATGGGAATCCTGCGCTAACCACCTAAGCGCCACATATGAACAACTCCGGTTCCTACACGAATGCCGAAAGAATCAAATCCTTCCACAATGTGTCAGGTACAGACCACCAGTCAATAATCCACACGCCAGGGAAACAGCCAAGCAGAACGGACTCAGGATGATCCAGGTAATGATCACAGATGCTCACAACCGACTGCACAAATACAAACAAGAAATTGCGCGCCAAAAGTTGTTAATTTCAAAGGCCACTAATCATGAATGGACCCGGACCATAGAACAGGCTGTCACTATAGGACAGAACAGGACAACATGTCTCAAAAAAAACGGCACTGAAAGAAAAACTGGCCAAACTAACACACAAAAAAGAGGACACTACAACACACACCTGGGTTAAAAACCTCTCCCACAGACAGCTCACAGACATGGAAAGAACTATACTGTCCAAGGGACTCAACTACAACCACAGGGATGCCAAGACAGCAGACTTCCTAGCAGCACTAGAATGCATACTCAGGAACAATGGACTGACTGAAGAGACACAACAAACAGTGAGACAAACGGTCGTACCTATGATGATAAGAAAAAGACAAACACATAACCTCAACACCAAGGAGAGGGAAGCACTGAAAGCACTAAGAAATGATAAGAACATAATCATACTACCAGCAGATAAAGGCAGAATGACGGTCATCCTAGATAAATCAGATTACATCAAAAAAGCACAACACCTACTAGCAGACACCAACACCTACCAAATGAAGGATTCTGACCCCACACCACAACTCACCAATAGAATAAATAACACACTAAGGAATCTACAAAAAAATGGACAGATAACCAAAGCTGACCTACGAAGAATGAAACCGGAAAGTAACAACACCCCCAGATTCTATGGACTACCCAAAGTACACAAACCAGACATCCCACTCAGACCCAGAGTATCACTACCAGGGACACCAGCATACAAACTGGCCAAAGAACTACAACAGAAACTGAAACACCTGGTCAGCGGATCCAAACACGCCATACAATCAACACAGGAATTCTTGGATGCTATCAGGAATACACACATAGACAAAGAAGAAACCATGATCTCATTCGACGTGACGGCACTGTTCACTTCGATTGACAAGACCCTAGCCAGAGAACCAATAGCCAACCTACTGGACATACAGAACAGAAAACAGGAGGCGGAACCTATCAACAAAGACGGCATACTTAAACTACTGGACTTGTGCCTCACTACACACTTTACATTCAACAATCAGATATACGAACAAATCAACGGAACACCCATGGGATCACCAATCTCGGGACTCATAGCAGAGGCAGTTATGCAAAGGTTAGAACAAACAGCCCTACCACAAATTCAACCCAAACTCTGGGTCAGATATGTTGATGACACGTTTGTAATCATCAAAAACACGGAAATAGAAAAAACACACTGGATCATCAACGCCACACTCACAGGAATCCGATTCACGAGAGAAGAAGAAAAGGATAGCCAACTCCCATTCCTAGACGTGATAGTACAGAGAACACCGTACAGAGAATTCACAACAAGGGTACACAGGAAAACAACACACACAGACCAAGTCCTAAACTATGAAAGTAACCACCCCAACACACACAAACGAAGCTGCATCAGGACACTATTCAAAAGTAGTACACCAGAACTGTGAAAAGAGGAAGAGGAACACCTATACAAGGTATTCGCCAAAAACGGATATCCGCGCAACTTTATCAACAGATGCCTAAGAGATAGACCACGGAACGAGGACATGCCACAACCAAAAGGACTAGCCACACTACCATACATCAGGAGCGTTTCAGAACTGACAGTCAGACTACTGCGACCCTTAGGACTCATAACGGCACACAAACCAACAGCCACGCTCAGAAAAAAACTTACGAGAACAAAGGAGCCAATACCCAACATGAGCAAAACTAATGTAGTTTACAAAATACCATGCAAGGACTGCACAAAACACTATATAGGACAAACAGGAAGACAGCTAACAATCCACATACATGAACATCAACTAGCCACGAAACGACATGACCAGCTATCCCTAGTAGCCACACACTCAGACAACAAGCAACATGAATTCGACTGGGAAAACACTACTATCATAGGGCAAGCCAGACAGAGAACAACCAGGGAATTCCTAGAGGCATGGCATTCATCCACAAACTCCATCAACAAACACATCGACCTGAACCCAATATACCAACCACTACAGCGGACAGCTGAAACTGACACCCGGAAGCGGCAAGGACAGACCACTATAAATACCGGAAGAAACATCAAAGAAGTGCTTCACAGGAGGCTCCAGAGCACTGAAGATGTCTCCTAGCCAGGGGACGAAACGTTTGCAACAAAAACTTCCAGCTCGGCGAACAGAACCACAACAACAAGCACCCGAGCTACAAATCTTCGCACAAACCTTGAACCCTCAATACCCTTGGTGGGGGGAGAGTTCCAGGATTGTGACCCAGCGACATTGAAGGAACGGTGATAATTTCCAAGTCAGGATGGTGAGTGGCTCAGAGGGGAACTTGCAGGGAGTGGTGTTCCCATGTATCTGCTGTCCATATGGTCTGGCCTGAATCCTCCTCTTTAAGAAACACAGATGCTAGTATCCATTTCACTCCTTTGTCATGAATTAGAGATGGGGAGATGTCTTTGGCCAGCTGAGGATGTTGGTTCCTCCTGTTATAAGGGAAGCTTTGAACCTACATTTCCCCTGGGAGCCCTTGAAAAGCTGCTCTCTTGCCTGTACAAAAGTGACCTGACAAAATGAAGGTTTTCACACCCCAGGCAGAACAGGATGGAGGTGACCAGGATGTACCTGTTATCTGGCAGTGGGCAGGTAGTGAATGGCAGTTAGAAAAATGCCTTCTCTATGTTAATCTAGAGTGTACAGTAATTTTGTTCCTGACTATATTAATTCATTCCATATTCTGTATGGTCTGTATGTCATTGCGTAATGTATCTGTCTTTAAGAGTTGTTCAATTATTTTTCTACATCATTCTCCAAATCCCACAGCCTGAGGACACATTCAGTCTGACGACATCATTCCAAATAGTTACCAAAAGGGACAAACAGCTTCACCTCAGGATAGTGAGTGGCTTGGAGAGGAACCTGCAGGTGGTGTTGTCTCATGTATCTCCTGCCCTTGTCCTTTTAGGATCAAAGTGACTGTGGGTTTGGAAGGTGCTGTCTGAGGATGTTTGGTGAATTTCCCAGCCCAACTTGGAAATGGTACGCACTGCTGCTACTGAGCATCGGTGGTGGAAGGAGTGGACGTTGGTGAATGTGGGGTCAATCAAGCGGGTGCTGTTTTGTCCCTGGATGGTATTGTGTTTCTTGAATGTTTTGGACATTGACAGGGTCAATAGAAGAAAGTTTCCTCCTTGGTAGAGAGATCAGAAACAAGGAACCCAACATCCTGGGGTTACCATTGACCAGAAACTCAACTATATTCACAACATATACACCGAGGCTACAAGAGCATGTCAGAGGCATGAATACTGCTGACTCCCCAAAACCTCTCCACCATCTACAAGAAATGTTAGTCTCACCAGTCTCCTAAATTATTTCGAAAACAGACACTAGATTTGACATCAGGATGTTTCCACAATCTTTCCTGATGTGCCCCTTTTAAAAGGGAATTGTGAAGAAGCTGTTAATTATCTCACCAAGTTAGTTGGTAAATAGATAAAAGTGGGACCACTTTAACCAGCCGGGCAGCATGGTTTCAGGGTCTGAGCTTGTTCAGTCTGTTTGCTCAATAGCAGGAAGCTCATGTTCGTTCTCTCCTGGTGACATGGTGTGTAATTAATGACAAACCACAAATATCTTGCTCCTTATCTCACCCTCCCAGAATCCACTTTAATGCCAAGTGTGTATGCTCCACTCCTTCCAGACATAGCATTGTATAACAATTGGATTTAATGAGGTTCAGTGTGTGCCCTGTGTGACTCCAAACTGCAGAGCGGATCCCCCCCCTTCCCCCAACAACATGATTCCCAGGAGTCAGTGTTAGGAATTTTGCCTTGCCAGATATTTATTAATGATTGGGATCTTGCTGTGCAGGGGACAAGTTCAAAGTTTGGAGATGGCACCAAACCAGGTAGAATTGTAAACTGTGACAGGTGCAGTGCAGGACTGTAAAAGGACTTTGACAATTTGGGGGAGTAGGGTGAAAGAGGGGGCAGATGCGGATCAGTGCAGAGAAGTGGGAGGTGATGCACTTTGGTGGAAAGGACATTGAGAGACAACATAAAATGGTGGGGGGTGCAATTCTAAAGGGGGTGCAGCAGAGGCATGGAGAGTTGGGCGTTATATGTGCACAGATAATTGAAGGTGGCAGGACAGGGAGAGAGAGCAGTGAATAAAGCACACAGTGTCCCCAGTTTTATTAACAGGGGCACAGAGAGAGGGACAGACCCAGAAAGGGAGAGGCTGAAACAGTGAGAGTGACAGAGACACAGACAGTGAGAGAGATATAGAGACACAGACAGAAATAGACAGAGGGAGAGTGACAGGGCCAGAGTTTAAGTTAAAAATTACACAACACCAGGTTATAGTCCAACAGGTTTAATTAGAAGCACACTAGCTTTCAGAGAGACGCTCTTTTATCAGGTGATTGTGGAGGGCTCGATCGTAACACAGAATTTATAGCAAAAATTTGCAGTGTGATGTAACTGAAATTATACATTGAAAAATTGATTGTCTGTTAAGCCTTTCATCTGTTAGAATACAGTGATAGTCTCACTTCTTTCATGTGTAAATCACAAAACCCTTCTTTTAAAAGTTGCATTCTCGGGTTAGCTGCATTCTCGGATTCGGAATACGTAGAATCTGTGTGAGGATAGTTGAGGAATCACAAAGGAAAAATAACCCAGGTGGGTGCTGTGTAAAGGGCTCCTGGCAGTAGTCAGTGTGGAGGGCAACAAAATAAATCAGGAAAGAGAAAAGGCATGTAAGAAAGGCATTATTCTAATAATCATGGAGGACTTCAAAAGGCAAGTGGATTGAGAGATTCAGTTTAGTCACAGATCCAAAGAAAAGGAATTTGTGGAAAGTCTAGGATTTTTTTTTAGCAACCTGTGGCAGATCCTAAAAGGGAACAGACAGTTCTGGATTCAGTGATGTGTCATGAGGCAGACTGGATTAGGGAGATTAAGGTGAAGGAACCCTTGGGGGACAGTGACCGTAAATGATCGAATATGCTGTTGGTATCTTCCACCATGAAAACTGACGCAAAGCATCTGTTCAGTTCCCTCTCTGTTTATTTGTTCCCCATTATGACTTCTCCATCCTCATTTTCCAACAATTCAATGTCCACTCTTCTGTGTCTCTTACTTTATATATTTACAAAAAACTTGTTCCAATCTCCTTTTATATAACGAGCTAGCTTACTCTCAGATTTCATCTTCTCTTTCCTTATTGCTTTTTGACTTATCCTCTGCTGGTTTTCAAAAGCTTCCCAATGCTGTGGCTTCCCAATAATTTTCACTTTCTGTTTGCTGTATGTACAAATATAGACGTGAACTGAACCAAACATCAACATGGAATGTAAAGGTCTGCGTTTTCACAAATATACATGTACAAATGTGGACACCTACACACACACACACACACACACACACATTTTGACCCAACGACACTGAAGGAACGGCGATATATTTCCAAGTCAGAATGAAAAGTGGTTTCACAGGGATCTTGCCATGAATGGTGTTCCCATTTAATATGCGGACACTGGTGATTTAATGCCTATTTGAAAACTTGCATTTTAGAGGATTGTGGAAAATATTTTACATTTTGTAGGAACACCTCGAGTGGTTTCTTTCAAGGTCGCAGGCACTGCTTTTCTAGAAACCAAACTCCCATGAAATGACATGACTTGTGTTCACTGCTCGCTGTGCTGTACACCGTACTGTGGCTGTTTGTACTGTAACTGGATGGAGAGAGTGCTTTGTGTATGTAATTAGCTGAGGGACCTAAAGCCTGTGAGGAAGGGATACTCATTTTATCACTCCCATAGTTGGTGAAAGAAACAACCCACTTGTTGAGTTCAGGATGAAACCTTTCTGACAGAGTGATCGAATAAACTTCTCGATTGTATTTCCCTGAACAAACTGATATTTATGGGGACAGCCCTGTGTGTGTGTGATCAGTGATAGCCACATGTGTAAGAATACAGAGGTGGCAAACTTTGAAATGTTTTATGCTTCATCTTTCTATCTTCAAGAATGACCCATTGGCTGGAGTGTTCTTACTTTCACAAATACAGTCTCTGCAGGGAATATTGGTTTTTCTGATTTCACGAAGAGTGAGATTGTGTGAAAGAGAAAAAGAGAAAATTGTTGCTGAAAAATGTGTTGCTGGAAAAGTGCAGCAGGTCAGGCAGCATCCAAGGAGCAGGAGAATCGACGTTTCGGACATAAGCCCTTCTTCAGGAAGGCTTATGCCCGAAATGTCAATTCTCCTGCTCCTTTGATGCTGCCTGACCTGCTGCACTTTTCCAGCAACACATTTTTCAGCTCTGATCTCCAGCATCTGCAGTCCTCACTTTTTCCACAGAAAATTGTTGGAAAATCTCAGCAGGTCTGGCAACACTGTGGAGAGAAATCAGAGCTAACAGTTCAGGTCCAGTGACCCTTCCTCAGAAGTGCTAACTCTTTTTATATCTCTCCACAGATGCTGTCAGACCTGCTGAGTTTTTCCAGCAACTCCTGTTTTTGTTTCTGATTTACAGCATCTGCAGTTCTTTCGGTTTTGATTGAGATTATGTTGGTGTGTTTTGGGGATGTTGAGAGGGATCGCTATTTAGATGTGTACGTTACTTGACTTTGTGATAAACAGTTATTGCATCTTCAGTTAATGTTAGACTTTGATAATAAGCTTTGGTCAGAGCCTTGAATATAGGAGTTGGGAGGTCGTGTTAAGGCTGTATGGAACATTGATGAGGCCACGTTTGGAATACTGCATTCAATTCTGGTCTCCCTGCTGTAGGAAGGATATTGTGAAATTTGAAAGAATTCAGAGAAGATTTAAAAGGATGGGGCCAGGCTTGGATGGTTCGAGCTATAGGGAGAGGGTGAATAGGCTGGGGCTATTTTCCCTGAAGCATCAACCTATAAACCTTATAGAGGTTTATAAAATCATGAGAAGCATGGATAGGGTGATCAGCGAAGGTCTTTTACCGAGGGTAGGGTGTCCAAAACTAGTGGGCATGGGTTTAAGGTGAGTGGGGAAAGATATAAAAGGGACTTGACGGGCCCATGTTTCGCACAGAGGGTGGTGTGCATATGGAACAAGCTGCCAGAGGAGATGGTGGAGGCTGGTACAATGACAACTCTTCAAAGGCATCCTTTGAAGGAATAAGAAGGATTTCGGGGGATGTGGACCGAGTGTTGGCAAATGGGATGAGGTTTATATCAAATATCTGGAATTCATGTACCAGTTTGACCAAAGGGTTTGTTTCCATGCTGTACAACTCTGTGACTCTATAGTGAGTATGTTTATTTAGAATTGATCTTTTTAGAAGATATTGGATTGGAGATTCTGGTCACTGGAGTAAAGGAAGGGTTTTGATTTGTTACAGGAGTAGAGAGAGACAGTGAATCCTCCAGCTCCAGTCCTGACAATCTCCTCCATTTTCTTTTCAATAAGTGACTTGGGGGAATGTAGCTGTCACTGTGTGGGTTCAGCTTTAATCTCACGTTCCTCACGGCCCCTGGAGAAGGTGGTGGGGACTGGCAGTATTCCATGGTGTGTCTGATCATGGGATAGTCACAGTGACATTACAGAGGGAGCTCCGGGATTCAGGGTAATTGGAATTACACTGGGAATTTTCCGAGAATCAGATTTAATCAGCAGGTTGTTTTCCAGGGTCAAGACTTGTCCTTATGGCAGGAAGGTTGGGGATTGAGGGAGAGTTGGGGGAGGGGGGGAATGCACCAAATCACAAAATCACAAAGGTATTGTGGTGCAATGGTGGCTGTTCAGCCCATCCCGCTGGTACTGACTCTCTGAGCATTTGATGTCATTTTGTTAAAGTTGTGCAACTGTGGTGAACAAATCACACAACACCAGGTTATAGTCCAACAGGTTTATTTGGATGTGCAAGCTTTTGGAGTGCTGTTCCTTTATCAGGTAGCTAGTGAGGCAGGATCATAGGGCACAGAGTTTATGGTAAAAGATCAAAGTGTCATACAGTTGATGCGATGTATTGAGCAAACCGAGATTGCTGTTCAGTCTTTAATCACTTAGAATGTGTTTGCAGGTTTCGATTCATGTAAATCCCCGAATTTCTTTGAAGTCTTATTGCGTGATAACTTCAGGATGATGTTTTTGTTTTAAAAGGTGACATCTTAGCTCAGACAATGCATTAAAGTTGTGTGGTTAGAGGTTAGGAGAAAGTGAAGCTGCCAGAGATCAGAGTGAAAAGTGTAGTGCTGGAAAAGCACAGCTGATCAGGCAGCATCCAAGGAGAAGGAGAGTGGACATTTCAAGCATAAGCTATTTGTCAGGATTCCTTGGATGCTGCCTGAGGTTGCTGCCTGTCCATATCCCAGACTGGTTGAGTCAGACTGGTTCCATTTCCAAAGTAGGAATTGATAAAATGTCAATGGACTGACTGCCTACAGATTATGTGCTTTGAACAAAATAAACTGTATGTGCAAATGCAAATTCACCCGTAGGTGTGTGTGTGTGTGTGTGTGTGTGTGTGTGTGTGTGTGTGTGTGTGTGTGTGTGTGTGTGTGTGTGTGTGTGTGTGTGGCTGTGTGTGTGTGTGGGGTGGGGTCCGTGTACTGTAACATAAACCCAATGTCCCGGTTGAGGCCATTCCAGTTGAGGCTATCAGCCTCTGCTCGGCCACTCTGCGTTGTAGCGTATACCAAAGTGCACCTTGGATGATGGTCACCTGAAGATCCAAGGCCGAATGTCCCTGACCGCTGAAGTGTTCCCAGGCTGGGAGGAAACATTACTAGGTAAAAACAATGATTGCAGATGCTGGAAACCAGATTCTGGATCAGTGGTGCTGGAAGAACACAACAGTTCAGGCAGCATCCAACAAGCAGCGAAATCGACGTTTCGGCAAAAGCCCTTCATCAGGAATAAAGGCAGTGAGCTGGAAGCATGGAGAGATTAGCTAGTGGAGGGTGGGGTGGGGAGAGAGTAGCATAGAGTACAATGGATGAGTGGGGGAGGGGATGAAGGTGATAGGTCAGGGAGGAGAGGGTGGAGTGGATAGGTGGAAAAGAAGATAGGCAGGTTGGACAAGTCCGGACAAGTCATGGGGACAGTGCTGAGCTGGAAGTTAGAAACTAGGATGAGGTGGGGGAAGGGGAAATGAGGAAGCTGTTGAAGTCCACATTGATGCCCTGGGGTTGAAGTGTTCCAAGGCGGAAGATGAGGCGTTCTTCCTCCAGGCGTCTGGTGGTGAGGGAGCAGCAGTGAAGGAGGCCCAGGACCTCCATGTCCTCGGCAGAGTGGGAGGGGGAGTTGAAATGTTGGGCCACGGGGCGGTGTGGTTGATTGGTGCGGGTATCTCGGAGATGTTCCCTAAAGCGCTCTGCTAGGAGGCGCCCAGTCTCCCCAATGTAGAGGGGACCGCATCAGGAGCAACGGATACAATAAATGATATTAGTGGATGTGCAGGTAAAACTTTGATGGATGTGGAAGGCTCCTTTAGGCCCTTGGATAGAGGTGAGGGAGGAGGTGTGGGCGCAGGTTTTACAGTTCCTGCGGTGGCAGGGGAAAGTGCCAGGATGGGAGGGTGAGTCGTAGGGGGGCGTGGACCTGACCAGGTAGTCACAGAGGGAACAGTCTTTGCGGAAGGCGGAAAGGGGTGGGGAGGGAAATATATCCCTGGTGGTGGGGTCTTTTTGGAGGTGGCGGAAATGTCGGCGGATGATTTGGTTTATGCGAAGGTTGGTAGGGTGGAAGGTGAGCACCAGGGGCGTTCTGTCCTTGTTGCGTTTGAAGGGGTGTGGTCTGAGGGCGTAGGTGCGGGATTTGGACGAGATGCGTTGGAGGGCATCTTTAACCACGTGGGAAGGGAAATTGCGGTATCTTTAGAAGGAGGCCATCTGGTGTGTTCTATGTGTTCTATGGTGAAATATTACTGTCTGAGCTCTCTCTGCTGAAATTAACTGGGGCCCATTCAGTTATCGATCCTCCCAGTGCCTCAGATATATATAAATGCAAGAGATGCCTTGGTATGGTTTGACAAATTCCCAATGTCTGTTTGTTTCACACACAAAGACGATACAGGAATGTCAGAGCTAATTATTGTAGATGCTGGAACCTGTACTGATAACAACAAATGCTGGAACTCACACTGGGTCAGACAGCATCCATGCAGAGAGACCAAGGCAACGGTTTGAGTCCAAATGACTTTTCACCAAATACATCCTGGGTGACTGCTTTGCAGAACACCTCTGGTCTGTTTACAAACAAGACCCAAATCTTCCTGTAGCCGGTCATTTTACCACAGCATCCTGCTCACATGCCGACATGTCTGTCCTCAGCACGCTGCAGTATTCCAGTGAATCACAGCGCAAACTGGACGGACAATATCTCATCTTCAGACTTGGCACTTTCCAGCCTTCTGGACTTATTATTGAGTTCAAAACATTCAAACTGTGAACCATTTCTTCCCTTTGTTTGAGCTTGTTACCATGTCCTCTCTCCCCTCCCCCCCGCCATCCTAGTGTCTGTCCTTTCCAGTCTGGCAGGAGACACAGCATTGTTCTGCCATTCTCACATTTCTATCACTTTATCTGAATTATCAACATCTTTTCTCCACCAGTACTCTGCACCCATTATCCACCCCCACACCCCCACCAAGCTATGACATAAATCCTGTCCCTTCCACATTTCACGTCAGCTCTGATGAAGAGCCATCTAATCTCGAAACGTTAGCTTGTTCCCTCTCCATGGGCACTGTCTGACCCGCTGGGATCTCCAGCATTTGTTGTTGATGATACAGGAATGCTTCACTAACTGTGTCTGTGTATAACAAACTGTTCTGGTGTCAATATTCTCCTGTATCACTCAGGAAGACTTTGGCTTTTTTTTCTTACAATTTCCAATCTTTGTTGCACATGCAAAGACTGAACAGAAATGTTTCAGTAACTGGATGCAGACATATACAGTGTCGGTCATTTTTTTTAAAGGAATTATGTATATTTTTGTAAAAAAGATGCTCTCACACACAAACCAAAACTGTCCTTCTCAGTCTCTCACTCTGTAAATCCTCCTTTACAGACTGGATCCTGGGGTCTGGATAGTTCAGCATTCATTTAGCTGTTAGGTGTCAGCCTTTTTTAATCTTTTGCGTGAGGGCATGCTGCACTGTTCGAGGGTCAGTGCTTAGGGAGTGCTGCACTGTTCGAGGGTCAGTGCTTAGGGAGTGCCGCACTGTCAGAGGGTCAGTGCTGAGGGAGTGTCGCAAAGTCAGAGGGTCAGTGCTGAGGGAATGTTGCAATGTCAGAGGGGCAGTGCTGAGGGAGTGCCACACTGTCAGAGGGTCAGTGCTGAGGAAGTGCTGCAATGTCAGAGGGTCAGTGCTGAGGGAGTGCTGCATTGTTCGAGGGTCAGTGCTGAGGGAGTGCCACACTGTCTGAAGGTCTGTGCTGTGGATTCTGTTTCAGAGCTTTGCAGAGATCTCATTCATTTGTCTGAGAAGGATGTTCAGTGTATTCGGAGCTGGTGAAATGTTATAGACCTGTGTGGGTCTCTGTACTGTCAGAGGACTGAGTGCTCAGGATGAAGCAATGATGTGTAGGAACTATTGCGTTAGGAAATCACGTTTGAGTGGTGAACATTTCAGGAATTCTCTGTGGTTCCTGTTGGACGAGATATTTTTTGCCCGAGGGGTCATCCGCTGGATATAGAGAGGAGTGATTGCCAAGGGAAATGTTGTGTTAATTTATAACAACAGAGAATGAGTCACGTTGTCACACTAAGGTAAATGTGGTACAGTGGTGCCTTTCCTCAGAGACCAGTTGGACCAGCCGGGCAGCATGGTTTCAGGGTTTGAGGTTATGCAATCTGATTACTCAATAGCAATTAATTCTGTCCTGATGGTGTGGCAAGTAATTAATATTTAACCACAAATATCTTGCTCTTATCTCACCCACCTAGTGTGGGAAGTAATTAATATTTAACCACAAATATCTTGCTCTTATCTCACCCACCCAGAATCCACCTGATCTTCAAGGGTGTGTGCTCCTGTCCTTCCAGAGATGGGATTGTACAGTGAAGGGATTGAATTGGGCTCAGCTGGTGCCTGGTGTGACATGAAACTGTGGAGAAGAACCCACAGAATTCCAGGGGTCAATGTTGGGATCCTTGTTTTTCCTGATTAGATTAGACTAGATTACTTACAGTGTGGAAACAGGCCCTTCGGCCCAACAAGTCCATACTGACCCGCCAAAGCGCAACCCACCCATACCCTTCCATTTGTCCTTACCTAAAACTATGGGCAATTTAGCATGGCCAATTCACCTGACCTGCACATCTTTGGACTGTGGGAGGAAACCGGAGCACCCGGAGGAAACCCACGCAGACACGGGGAGAACGTGCAAACTCCACACAGTCAATCGCCTGATTCGGGAAATGAACCTGGGTCTCTGGCGCTGTGAGGCAGCAGTGCTAACCAATGTGCCACCCTGCCGCCCACTGATTTTTAGTAATGATTGGGATCTTGCTGTGCAGGGGACAAATTCAAAGTTTGTAGATGGCACCAAACCAGGAAGAATTGTAAAATGTGAGGGGGGCCGTTCAGAACTCCAAAGCACATTGATAAGTGTGGGATTTGGGGGAGGAGGGGAGGCTGATGAGGTTCAGTGCAGAGAAATGGGAAGTGATGCACTTCGGTGGGAAGGAAATTGAGAGTCAATATAAAATGGGGGGGGCAGCACAATTCTAAAGGGGGTGCAGCAGGAGCAGGGGGAACTGGGGGTATATGTGCACAGATCATTGAAGGTGGCAGGACAGGTAGAGAGAGCAGTGAATAAAGCACACAGTGTCCTCCACATTACTAACACAGGCACAGAGTACCAGAGAAAGGAGGTGTTGCTGAACATGTACAAGGCCCTTGTTTGACCCCAGCTGGAGTATTGTGTCCAGGTGTGGGCCCCACATTATCGGAAAGATGGGAACACATCGGAGAAAGGGCAGGAGTGATTTACAAGAATGGTTCCAGGGATAAGAAATGACAGCAATGTGGATAGATTGAAGAGGTTGGGACTATTTTCTCTGGGAGAGAAGAAGGCTGAGAGGGAGATCTGATTGAGCTGGATTTGAAATCCTGAGCATGAGCTGGATAGAGGAGAGAGGGAGAAACAGTTCCCACTCGGAACAGGATCAAGAATGAGAGGGGCATAGATTTCCAATGATTTGCAAATGAAACAAGAAGGTCTGGGGAAGCTGAAAGGTCTGAAGGTGAATAAATCACCTGAAGCAGATGAACTACACCCTGGCCCCTCTGTGGGAGATAGCTGAGGAGATAGTCGGGGTATTGGTGGGGATCTTTTCTTTCTTTATTCTTTAACAGGATGATGACGGTGTCACTGACTGGGCAGCATTTATTGCCCATCCCTAATTGCCCAGAGGGCATTCAAGAGTCACCCACTTTATGTGGGTCTGGAGTCACATGTAGGCCAGACCAGGTAAGGATGGCAGCTTCCTTCCCGAAAGGATGTCAGTGAACCAGATGGGTTTTTCGACAATTGGCAATGAATTTATAGGAGTCATTAGATTCTTAACTCCAAATATTCATTGAATTCAAATTCCATCTTTTCCCATGGTGTGATTTGAACCCAGGTCCCTGGAGCATTACAAGGATCTCTGGATTTATAGTCCAATGATAATACCATGGCTTCCACAATACCTTTCGGGAATCACTGTCGTCAGGGAGGGTTCCAGAGAACTGGAAAATAGCTAATGTAACATCCTTCTTTAAGAATGGAAGGAGGCAGAAGACAGGAAGCTCTCGGCTGGTTAGCCTGATCTCGGTCATTGGTAAGGTGTTAGAGTCCTGAGATGCTGCCTAACCTGCTGTGCTTTGACCAGCAACACATTTGCAGCTGTGATCTCCAGCATCTGCAGACCTCATTTTTGACTCGAAGATTTTAACCTACTGCGAATCCTCTTACAAGGATGCCTTCCTTGAAGAAGCTCTCTTCCTCCCTCTACAAGGCCCACCTCCATCGCCCCTCCCCCTAGTCCCTCCTCCCTACCTTTTATCTCAGCCGGCTTGGCTCTCTCTCTCTTATTCCTGATGAAGGGCTTATGCTCGAAACGTCGAATTCTCTATTCCTGAGATGCTGCCTAACCTGCTGTGCTTTGACCAGCAACACATTTGCAGCTGTGATCTCCAGCATCTGCAGACCTCATTTTTGACTCGAAGATTTTAACCTACTGCGAATCCTCTTACAAGGATGCCTTCCTTGAAGAAGCTCTCTTCCTCCCTCTACAAGGCCCACCTCCATCGCCCCTCCCCCTAGTCCCTCCTCCCTACCTTTTATCTCAGCCGGCTTGGCTCTCTCTCTCTTATTCCTGATGAAGGGCTTATGCTCGAAACGTCGAATTCTCTATTCCTGAGATGCTGCCTAACCTGCTGTGCTTTGACCAGCAACACATTTGCAGCTGTGATCTCCAGCATCTGCAGACCTCATTTTTGACTCGAAGATTTTAACCTACTACGAATCCTCTTACAAGGATGCCTTCCTTGAAGAAGCTCTCTTCCTCCCTCTACAAGGCCCACCTCCATCGCCCCTCCCCCTAGTCCCTCCTCCCTACCTTTTATCTCAGCCGGCTTGGCTCTCTCTCTCTTATTCCTGATGAAGGGCTTATGCTCGAAACGTCGAATTCTCTATTCCTGAGATGCTGCCTAACCTGCTGTGCTTTGACCAGCAACACATTTGCATCCATTATTACAGATGAGATTGCAGAGTGCATGGTAAGAACGGTCTTCATCTCAGGGAGGTCATGCCTGACAAATCCGATAGAATTCTTTGAGGATGTAATGAGCAAGTTAGACAAAACAGAGCCAGCACATGTGACATATTTAGATTCCCTGAAGGGCTTTAAGAAGGTTCTGTACAGGAGTTTACGAAATAAGATATAGGCCCATGGTGTTAGGGGCAAGGTACTGGCATGGATAGAGGATTGCCTGACTGGCAGAAGGCAGACAGCAGTGAGAAAGGGCTCTTTTACAGGATGGTACTCAGTGACGAGTGGGGTTCCACAGGGCTCAGTGTTGGGATCATAACCATTGATAAGACAGACGTGGTTACTGCAGATACTGGAGATTAGCGTCAAGATTAGAGTGGTGCTGGAAAAGCACAGCAGGTCAGGCAGCATCCAAGGTGCGGGAAAAATTGACTTTGATTTTTCTGGTGAAGGGTTTTGCCCGAAATGTGGATTTTTCCTGCTCCTCAGATGCTGCCTGACCTGCTGTGCTTTTCCAGCACCACTCTAATCTTGATTCATAACAATTGACGTTATACAATAACGATCTGGAGGAAGGAACTGAGGGCATTGTTGCTAAGCTTGTGGATGTCACAGAGATAGGTGGAGGGACAGGCTGTGTTAAGGAAACAGGGAGGCTGCAGAAGGAATGGGACAGGCTGGGAGAGTGGACAGATAAATGGCTGATAGAATACAATGTGGGAAAATATGAGATTGTGCACTTGGTAGGATGAACAGAGGCACAGACTATTTTCTAAATGGAGAAAAGCTTCATAAATATGAATCAAAAAGGGACTAATTCAGGATTACCTTCAGGTTAATATGCAGTGTGTGTTTGTGTAAGCGTACAATTTTCCCTGAGTTCATCAGGGTCCAATCATTTTCAGTTGCTTCATCAATGACCTTCCCCCCATCACAAGTTCAAAAGTCGGGGTGTTCACCAGTGATTTTCTTTTATTCATTTGTGGGAGGTGGGCATCATTGTCTGACCAACATCTAATGTCCATCCCTAATTGCTCCCTTGGAAAGGTGGTGGTGAGCTGCCCTCTTGAACCCCCATAAGCTGTTGGTAGAAACATCAAAGAAGCGCTTCGCAGGAGGCTCCAGAGCACTGATGATGTCTCCTAGCCAGGGGACGAAACGTTTGCAACAAAAACTTCCAGCTCGGCGAACAGAACCACAACAACGAGCACCCGAGCTACAAATCTTCGCACAAACCTTGAACACTTACGGGCGAGAGACGCTGAGACAAGCCAGGAAATGGGAATCCTGCGCTAACCACCTAAGCGCCACATATGAACAACTCCGGTTCCTACACGAATGCCGAAAGAATCAAATCCTTCCACAATGTGTCAGGTACAGACCACCAGTCAATAATCCACACGCCAGGGAAACAGCCAAGCAGAACGGACTCAGGATGATCCAGGTAATGATCACAGATGCTCACAACCGACTGCACAAATACAAACAAGAAATTGCGCGCCAAAAGTTGTTAATTTCAAAGGCCACTAATCATGAATGGACCCGGACCATAGAACAGGCTGTCACTATAGGACAGAACAGGACAACATGTCTCAAAAAAAACGGCACTGAAAGAAAAACTGGCCAAACTAACACACAAAAAAGAGGACACTACAACACACACCTGGGTTAAAAACCTCTCCCACAGACAGCTCACAGACATGGAAAGAACTATACTGTCCAAGGGACTCAACTACAACCACAGGGATGCCAAGACAGCAGACTTCCTAGCAGCACTAGAATGCATACTCAGGAACAATGGACTGACTGAAGAGACACAACAAACAGTGAGACAAACGGTCGTACCTATGATGATAAGAAAAAGACAAACACATAACCTCAACACCAAGGAGAGGGAAGCACTGAAAGCACTAAGAAATGATAAGAACATAATCATACTACCAGCAGATAAAGGCAGAATGACGGTCATCCTAGATAAATCAGATTACATCAAAAAAGCACAACACCTACTAGCAGACACCAACACCTGAGCAGAGTTTAATGCCCGTCCCTAATTGCTCCCTTGGAAAGGTGGCAGTGAGCTGCCCTCTTGAACCCCCATAAGCTGTTGGTAGACCCTCAATACCCTTGGTGGGGGGAGAGTTCCAGGATTGTGACCCGGTGACATTGAAGGAACGGTGATCATTTCCAAGTCAGGATGGTGAGTGGCTCAGAGGGGAACTTGCAGGGAGTGGTGTTCCCATGTATCTGCTGTCCATATGGTCTGGCCTGAACCCTCCTCTTTAAGAACGACAGATGCTAGTATCCATTTCACTCCTTTGTCATGAATTAGAGATGGGGAGAAGTCTTTGGCCAGCTGAGGATGTTGGTTCCTCTTGTTATAAGGGAATCTTTGAACCTACATTTCCCCTGGGAGCCCTTGAAAAGCTGTTCTCTTGCCTGTACAAAAGTGACCTGACAAAATGAAGTTTTTCACACCCCAGGCAGAACAGGATGGAGGTGACCAGGATGTACCTGTTATCTGGCAGTGGGCAGGTAGTGAACGGCAGTTAGAAAAATGCCTTCTCTGTGTTAATCTAGAGTGTACAGTAATTTTGTTCCTGACTATATTAGTTCATTCCATATTCCTCAGTCTGTATGTCATTCTTCTTCCTGACCTCTCCACCCCCACCCCACTCCGGCCTATCACCCTCACCTTGACCTCCTTCCACCTATCACATCTCCATCGCCCCTCCCCCAAGTCCCTCCTCCCTAACTTTTAACTTAGCCTGCCTGGCACCCTCTCCTCTTCATTCCTGATGAAGGGCTCTGGCCCGAAACGTCGAATTTCCTGTTCCTTGGATGCTGCCTGACCTGCTGTGCTTTAACCAGCAACACATTTTCAGCTCTGATCTCCAGCATCTGCAGACCTCACTTTTTACTCCCCCCTGTATGTCATTGAGTAATAAATGAGGACTGCAGATGCTGGAGATCACAGCTGAAAATGTGTTGCTGGTTAAAGCACAGCAGGTTAGGCAGCATCCAAGGAATAGGAAATTCGACCAACCAACCCAACCACCCCGTGGCTCAACACTTTAACTCTCCCTCCCACTCCACCGAGGACATGCAGGTCCTTGGACTCCTCCACCGGCAGAACATAACAACACGACGGCTGGAGGAAGAGCGCCTCATCTTCCGCCTGGGAACCCTCCAACCACAAGGAATGAACTCAGGTTTCTCCAGTTTCCTCATTTCCCCTGCCCCCACCTTGTCTCAGTCGGTTCCCTCAACTCAGCACCGCCCTCCTAACCTGCAATCCTCTTCCTGACCTCTCCGCCCCCACCCCACTCCGGCCTATCACCCTCACCTTGACCTCCTTCCACCTATCACATCTCCATCGCCCCTCCCCCAAGTCCCTCCTCCCTACCTTTTATCTTAGCCTGCCTGGCACCCTCTCCTCATTCCTGATGAAGAGCTTATGCCCGAAACGTCGAATTTCCTATTCCTTGGATGCTGCCTAACCTGCTGTGCTTTAACCAGCAACACATTTTCAGCTGTCATTGAGTAATGTATCTGTCTTGAAGAGTTGTTCAATTATTTTTCTGCATCATTCTCCAAATCCCACAGCCTGAGGACACGTTCAGTCTTACAACATCATTCCAAATAGTAACCAAAAGGAACAAATAGCCTCAACTCAGGATAGTGAGTGGCTTGGAGAGGAACCTGCAGGGGGTGGTGTCTCAAGTATTTCCTGCCTTTTTAGGATCAAAGTGATTGTGGGTTTGGAAGGTGCTGACTGAAGATGTTTGGTGAAGTTCCCAGCCCATCTTGGAAATGGTACGCACTGCTGCTACTGAGCATCGGTGGTGGAGGGTGTGGACGTTGGTGAATGTGGGGCCAATCAAGTGGGAGCTGATTTGTTACTGGGTGGTGTCGAACTTCTTGAATGTTTTGGGAATTGACAGGCTCAACAGGAGAAAGTTTCCTCCTTGGCAGAGAGATCAGAAACCAGGAGACATCTTCCTGGGTGTTACCATTAGCCAGAAACCCGGCTGGGCTCATGACATTAGCACAGTGGTTACAAGAGCAAGTCACAGCAATTGGATTTAATTCGGTTCAGCTAGTGCCCTGTTTGACTCCAAGCTTCAGAGCAGATCCCCCCCATCCCCCACCAACATGATTCCCAGGAGTCAGTGTTAGGAATTTTGCTTTGCCAGATATTAATTAATGATTGAGATCTTGCTGTGCAGGGGACAACTTCAAAGTTTGGAGATGGCACCAAACGGGGTAGAATTGTAAACTGTAACGAGTACAGTGTGGGACAGTAAAAGGACTTTGACAATTTGGGGGAGTCAGGGGGAGAGAGGGGGAAGATGGGGTGCAGTGCATAGAAGTGGGAGGTGATGCACTTTGGTGGGAAGGACATTGAGAGACAACATAAAATGGGGGAGGGGCAATTCTATAGAGGGTGCAGCAGACGCATGGAGAGTTGGGCGTTATAGGTGCACAGTTAATTGAAGGTGGCAGGACAGGTAGAGAGAGCAGTGAATAAAGCACACAGTGTCCCCAGTTTTATTAACAGGGGCACAGAGAAAAGGACAGACCCAGAAAGGGAGAGGCTGAAACAGTGAGAGTGACAGAGACACAGACAGTGAGAGAGAGATATAGAGACACAGACAGGAATAGACAGAGGGAGACTGATAGGACCAGAGATTAAGTTAAAAATCACACAACATCAGGTTATAGTCCAACAGGTTTAATTGGAAGCACACTTTTTTATTATTTCAAAAATATACTTTATTCGTAAAATATTCATAAAATAATTTGATGGACTGTACATTAGGTAATTCCATGCATATTTCCACATTTACATACACAGCTCAGAATTATCATTATTACATACAGTGTGTGTCTGTCTGGACACACCCTTATAGACACACACTCCCACACTCACACATGCATCCCCTCGCAGACTTCAGACACTCTGCACCACTAAACACACACACACACACACACACACTCTTTCGCACACTCACAACCCCCACCTCACACACACAGACAAAGACCCACATGCACACATATATTTTGTGTGGTGAATTTGTAGTGCACAGTTACATTGCATGTTGCTCAAAAGCTGCATACATTCATGTAGAACTCTGAGCTCAAAAACTGCAGGAATTTATGTAAAACACTGTTAACTCACTTATTAGATTAGAATCAATCTAAACATCAGGTCATAGACAGAGAACACAGAGGGCTAACACCTTCAACATATTGTCTAGCTATCACCATTGTTAGCAGCTAACCCGAAAATGCAACTTTAAAAAGAAGGGTTTTGTGATTTACACATGAAAGAAGTGAAACTATCACTGTATTCTAACAGATGAAAGGCTTAACAGACAATCAATTTTTCAATGTATAATTTCAGCTACATCACACTGCAAATTTTTGCTATAAATTCTGTGTTACGATCGAGCCCTCCACAATCACCTGATGAAGGAGCGTCGCTCCGAAAGCTAGTGTGCTTCCAATTAAACCTGTTGGACTATAACCTGGTGTTTTGTGATTTTTAACTTTGTACACATCAGTCCAACACCAACATCTCCAAATCAGGGCCAGAGAGAGAGTGATATAGAGAGAGAGAGAGAGAGAGAGAGAGAGAGAGAGAGAGAGAGAAGGAGTGGAACAGAGAGAGAGAGAAACAAGGGCTAATGAGACTCAGACAGAGAGACAGAGAGAGACATGGAGTGGAATAGACAGAGAGAGACAAAATACTACAATCTGTGATTTCACAGGAATTGGTGAATACTGTGGGAAATTGGTGATATTTTTCAGGGAAATTGTTAAGATGCATCCTTTGATGAAAAAGCCAGGAGTGTTTCAGGGAGAACAGGAACTCTGACTGTCTATACCTGGTGCCCTGACATTCCACACTGTACTCGGTGTTCAATCCCACATCATGGTAACCCTGGCAATGTTTCCCACAGTAACAATACCAGCTCGGGTCTGTGAAGTAATTAGCAGGTGGTACCTTAGTGTCAAGGGAAGCGCTGATCTCAACACAGAGTAATGTGCTGGATTGGAATTATCTCTCAATTAAAATATTCTGTCCCGAGACTGTAACACAATATCAGTGGTTAAGGTCATCAGAAATACTTGAATGTGATGCCCATGATGCTGGGTGTGAGCTGATGAACTCCTCCCTGTTCTGCCTTTCCGTTTAAATATTCCCAAGGCACAGGGAACAAAGCAGAATGTTTTAACATCGAGGTCAGTCTCTGTCTCCCATCATCCACATTTCACAATCTTCCCTCCTGCACAGACTCAGCCAGATGGTCTGGTCTGGAAGGTTGGGTGTGTAACTGAGTACACAGTCACAGACAACACTGACTGAATACTCTTTTATCCAAACACTCCTCATGTTTCACTGGGGCATTTGGACAGGAACGGCCTGACACTCTGTACACCCTCATGGATTCTCTCCATCCCTGTCACTCACATTCTTTCTCCATCTCTCTCTTTCTCTTTCTCTCTCTTTCTCCCTCTGTCCTTATCTGTCAAACACTCTCTCTCTGTTCCCATCTCTCATACATTCTCTCTCTCTTTATCTCTCACACACTCTCTCTCTATCCCTTCTCTCACTCCCTTTCTCTGTCTCTATCTTTCACTTACTCTCCCTCTGTCCCTAACTTTCACATCCTCTTTCTCTGTCCCTAAATTCACATACTCTCCCTCTGTCCTTACCTTTCACATACTCTCTCTGTCCCTATCTCTCACTCCCTCTCTCTCTGTCCATATCTTTCACAAACTCTCCCTCTGTCCTTACCTTTTGCACACTCTCTCTCTCTGTCCCTATCTTTCGCATACTCTCTCTCTGTCCCTATCTCCCACACTCTCTTTCTGTCGCTATCTCTCACTCTCTCTCTCTCTGTCCTTACCTTTCACACTCTCTGTTCCACACTTGCACACACTATCTCTGTGTCCCTCTCTCACTACCTCTATATCTGTCCCCATTTCTCACACACTCTGTCTCTGTCCCTATCTCCCATACTCTCTCTCTCCCTGTGCCTTCTCTCAGTCCCTCTCCCTCTGTCCCTCTCTTTCACACAGACTCTCTCTCTGTCCCATCTATCATATTCTCTCTCTCCCCCGGTGCCTTCTTTCAGTCCCTCCCCCTCTCTCCCTATGTCTTACTCCCTCTCTCTCACTCCCTCTCTATCCCTTCTCTCACTACCTCTATCTCTGTCCCTAACTCTCTCACACTCTCTCTCTGTCCCTATCTCCCATACTCTCAATCTCTCTCTCTCCCTGTGCCTTCTCTCAGTCTATCTCCCTCTGTCCCTCTCTTTCACACTCTCTCTCTCTCTCCCTGTCCCTCTCTCACACTGGAGAGGGTGGGATGGTAGCTCAGTGGTTAGCACTGCTGCCTCACAGCGCCAGGGACCCGGATTTGATTCCAGCCTCAGGTGACTGTCTGCGTGGAGTTTGCACAGCCTCTCTCTGTCTGTGTGAGCTTCCTCCGGGTGCTCTGGTTAACTCCCATAATCCAAAGACGTGCACATTTGGTGGATTGACCATGCTAAGTTGACCATAGTTTCCAGGGATATGCAGGCTAGATGGTTTAGACATTGGAAATGTGGGATTACCTGGTTGGGGGGGTTGGGTCTCCGTGGGATGCTCTTCAGGAGGTCAGTGTGGGCAGAATGGCCTGTTTCCACACTATAGGATACTCTGCTCCTCTCCATCTCTGTCTCTCTCCATTATGGTGTTTGGATCATACTTTGTAAGGTTTTTTAAATTCCCAGCATCTGGGACTCAGCACAAATGAAAACACAGAAAAACTGTAAGTTCATTGGTTGCCAACTGCTACGAATTTAACTGTTTTATAAATTTCAAATTTCAGATGTATTGTGGAAATATTGACAGGTCACAAAGTAAAAGGTGAGTCGCAAACATTTAAAGGGCTTTTGCCCGAAACGTTGATTTTCCTGCTCCTCGGATTCTGCCTGAACTGCTGCGCTTTTCCAGCAACACTCTCATCTAGAATCTGGTTTCCAGCATCTGCAGTCCTTGTTTTTATCCTGGAAATGTTTAAAAACCAAATTAAGAGCTGAGTAAATGAAATGGAGTTGCAGGGCCAGGGGATGTATTATACCTGGATGGTGGAGATGCTGGTACAGCCCATTGTGCTTCAAAGGGACCACATGTGGAGCAAGTGTTGGTGGTTTGAGGAATTCTGGCTCACAGCTGATGAGCTGGAGTCTGAGCTCCAAACACTGTCACACATCATGAACGGGGAGAGTTACCTGAATGCTGTGTTTCAGGAGGCAGTCACACACCTTCGATTAATTGCTTCGTATTTGGTCAGTGGTCAGGGACAGGAGGGTGTGACTATGAACAAGGCAGGTTCAGGGATCCAGGAGGTTGTACTGAGGGAGTTTGTCGATCAGATTTGGGATTCTTGCTCTCTGTGTGGATGAGAGTGTGGGCTGGAGGGAGGGTGAGCAAACTGATCGTAATCCTGTGGGACAGGATGATGGTCCTGATACAGCCATCCAAGATGGAGGGGAGAAAAGAGAAATGTAAATGTAATTGGGGATAGTATTGTTAGGGGAATGGACACTGCTCTCTGTGGGCAGGATTGAGAAATCTGAAGGCTGTGTTACCTGATGCCCATGTTCAAGAGATCTACTCTGGGCTCCAGGGGAATTAGGAATGGGAGTGGAAAGATCCAGTTGTTGTGGTCCATGTCAGTTCCAATGATATTGGGAGAACGAGGAAAACATTTCTACTGTGGGAATGTGAACAGCCAGGGGCTAAATTAAAAATCAGAACCAAAAAGGGAATAATCTCTGGATTACTACCACGGGTTAATTGGCACAGGATCAATCAGATTATAGAGGTTAACACATGGCTCAAAGATTGGTGTGGGAGAAATGGGTTTGAATTCATGAGGCATTGGGATCTGTACTGGGAAAGGAGGGAGCTGCTCCAGGGTAGTTATTATGGGGGTCTTTAACCACCCCAATATTGACTGGGAATATTATATTCAAGTAGTTTAGATGAGTCAGTTGTTGTTCAATGCCTGCAGGAGAATTTTCTGACACAGTGTGTAAACAGGCCAACAAGGAGTGATGCCATATTGGATTTGGTATTGGGGAATGAACCCAGCAAGATGTTAGATTTGGAGGCAGGTGAGCACTTTGCCGATAGTGACCATAATTTGGTTATGTTTACAACAGCAATGGGCAGGGGATAGGTATATACCACAGAGCGAGAGTTGTAGCTGGCGGAAAGGCGATTAGGCAAGATTTAGGATGCCGGGGATGGGGAAGGAAACTGCAGGAGATAGACACGCTTGAAATGTGAAGCTTATTCAAAGAACACCTACTGCGGGTCCTTGATAAGCATATGTCTATCAGGCAGGGAGGAAGTGGTCGAGAGGGGGAGCCATGGTTTACTAAAGAAGTTGAAGATGTTGTCAGGAGGAAGAAGAAGGCTTATGTGAGGATGAGGCGTAACGCTTATATAGGGCGCTTGAGAGTTATAGGTTAGCCAGAAAAGTTCAAAAGAGAGGGCTAAGAAAAACCAGGAGGGGACATGAGAAGTTGTTCGCAGACAGGATCAAGGAAAACACTACGGCCTTCTATAGGTATATCAGGAATAAAAGATTGACTTGAGTAAGATTAGGGCCATTCAAAGACAGTATTGGGAAGTTGTGTGTGGAATCTGAGGAAATAGGGGAAGCGCTTAACGAATACTTGTCGTCAGTATTCACATTGGAAAAGGGCAATGTTAATGACAATATGGAGATCCAGGCGACTAGATTAGATGGGATTGAGGTTGACAAAGAGGACATTTTAGCAATTTTGGATATGAAAACAGGTAAAACCCCTGGGCTGGATGGGACTTATCCTCGTATTCTCTGGGAAGCCAGGGAGGAGATTGCAGAGCCTTTAGCTTTGATCTTTATGTTGTCATTGTCGACAGGAGCAGTGCCAGAAGACTGGAGGACAACAAATGCTGTTCCCTTGTTTAAGAATGGGAGTTGGGACAACCCTGATGACTATAGGCCAGAAAGTCTTCCTTCGGTTGCGGGTAACATGTTAGAAAAGGTAAAATGAGGTGGGATTTATAATCATCAGGAAAGGGATAATTTGGTTAGGGATAGTCAACACAGTTTTGTGAAGAGTAGGTCACTAACCTTATTGAGTTCTTTGAGAAGGTGACAAAACAGGTGGATGAAGATAAAGCAGTTGCCTTGGTGTATATGGATTTCAGTAAGGTGTTTGATAAGGTTCCACACAGTAGGCTATTGCACAAAATACGGAGTTTCAGGATTGAACGAGATATCGTGGTTTGGATCAGAAGTTGGCTCACTGAAAGAAGACAGAGGGGAGTAGTTGATTTCTGGTGGTTGATTTCTGGGTGCCACATTACCAAAAGAATATGGACACTTTGGGGAGGGTTCAGAGAAGGTTTACAAGGACGTTGCCTGGTATGGAAGTTGCTAGCTATGAAAGGAGGTTGAGTACATGAGGATTGTTTTCATTAGTAAAAAGGAAATTGAGGGTGGACTTGATTGAGGTTTACAAAATCATGAAGGATATCGACAGGATAGATAGAGATAAGCTTTTCCCCAGGGTGAAGGATTCAATTACAAGAGGTCACGTTTTCAAGGTGAGAGGTGAAATATTTACGGGGGATACACGCGGCAAATACGGTAAACAGAGGGTGGAAGGTGCCTGGAACGTGTTGCCAGCAGTGGTTGTAGATACAGGCCCGGTAGATTCATTTAAGGTGCATCTGGAACTGAGGTTGTTTTCATTGGAAAGAAGAAGGTTGAGACGTGACTTAATCGAGACATATAAGATAATCAAAAGGTGAGAGAGGGTGGACAGTGAGAGCCTTTTTCCTTGGATGGTGAAGGATAATGTGATGGACCTGGCTTTTAAATTGAGGGGTGATAGATTTAGGACAGATATTCGGGGTAGTTTCTTCACTCAGAGAGCTGTCGGGGTGTGGAATGGCCTGACTGCAACACTAGTAGACTCGTCGATGTTAAAGGCATTTAAATGGATATTTGACATCGATCTGGATAATAATGGAACAGTGTAGGTTAGATGAGCATCAGATTAATTTTACAGGTCGGTGCAACATCGAGGGCCGAAGGGCCTGTAATGTGCTGTGAATATCTATGTTCTATGCTCCAATGGGATTGGCTCTGTGTGGATCACACAGGGACCAGAGACCTGGTAAATTACATAACTAGGGCTGTGGGTAGGGCTTTAAGCAGAATGAGAGGAGTTTCAGTCACACGGAAAATTGTGGAAAATGTTAAAGCAGAGGGAGGGCTGAGCAGAGGTTATTAATGTTAACAGAAGAAGTCTTAGGTCGGAGTGTCTGGGAAGGGCCAGGAATCTAACTTCAGGTACAGCACATAAAGGGACAACTATGAGAAGGGGTGCAGTCAATGCAGGGCTGAGGGTGTTGTACTTAAATACAAACAGGATACAAAACAGGGTAAATGAGCTTGTGGCACAGATTGAAATTGGCAGGTATGATGTTGTGGGTATCACAGAGAGGTGGCTGCAAGGTGATCAGGTCTGAGAGCTAAATATCTAAGGATACACATCAGATTGAAAGGACAGGGAGGTGGGTGCAGGGGGTTGCTTTGCCTTATGAATAAGAAATGAAACTAAATTGATAGCAAAATGTGATACAGATTCGGAATACGGAGAATCTGTGTGAGGATAGTTGAGGAATCACAAAGGAAAAATAACCCAGATGGGTGTTATGTCAAGGGTTCCTAGCAGTAGTCAGTGTGGAGGGCAGAAAATAAATCAGGAGAGAGAAAAGGCATGTAAGAAAGGCATTATTCTAATAATCATGGAGGACTTCAAAAGGCAAATGGATTGAGAGATTCAGTTTAGTCACAGATCCAAAGAAAAGGAATTTGTGGAAAGTCTCGGAATTTTTTTAGCAACCTGTGGCAGATCCTAAAAGGGAACAGACAGTTCTGGATTCAGTGATGTGTCATGAGGCAGACTGGATTAGGGAGATTAAGGTGAAGGAACCCTTGGGGGACAGTGACCGTAAATGATCGAATATGCTGTTGGTATCTTCCACCATGAAAACTGACGCAAAGCATCTGTTCAGTTCCCTCTCTGTTTAGTTGTTCCCCATTATGACTTCTCCATCCTCATTTTCCAACAATTCAATGTCCACTCTTCTGTGTCTCTTACTTTATATATTTACAAAAAACTTGTTCCAATCTCCTTTTATATAATGAGCTAGCTTACTCTCAGATTTCATCTTCTCTTTCCTTATTGCTTTTTTAGTTATCCTCTGCTGGTTTTCAAAAGCTTCCCAATGCTGTGGCTTCCCAATAATTTTCACTTTCTGTTTGCTTTAGGTACAAATACAGATGTGCACTGAGACAAACATCAACATGGAACGTAAAGGTCTGCATTTTTACAGATATACATGTACAAATGTGGACACCTACACAGTAACACACACACACACACACACACACACACACACACACACACACACACACACACACACACACACACACACACACACACACTTTCCATTTAATGTGCCCATGTCCTCAGCAGAGTGGGAGGGGGAGTTGAAGTGTTGGGCCACGGGGCGGTGTGGTTGATTGGTGCGGGTATCTCGGAGATGTTCCCTAAAGCGCTCTGCTAGGAGGTGCCCAGTCTCCCCAATGTAGAGGAGACCGCATCGGGAGCAACGGATACAGTAAATGATATTAGTGGATGTGCAGGTAAAACTTTGATGGATGTGGAAGGCTCCTTTAGGGCCTTTTATAGAGGTGAGGGAGGAGGTGTGGGCACAGGTTTTACAGTTCCTGCGGTGGCAGGGGTAAGTGCCAGGTTGGGAGGGTGGGTCATAGGGGGTCGTGGACCTGATCAGGTAGTCACGGAGGAAACAGTCTTTGCGGAAGGCGGAAAGGGGTGGGGAAGGAAATATATCCCTGGTGGTGGGGTCTTTTTGGAGGTGGCGGAAATGTCGGCGGATGATTTGGTTTATGCGAAGGTTAGTTGGTTGGAAGGTGAGTACCAGGAGCGTTCTGTCCTTGTTACGATTGAAGGGGTGTGGTCTGAGGGCGTAGGTGCGGGATGTGGACGAGATGTGTTGGAGGGCATCTTTAACCACGTGGGAAGGAAAATTGCGGTATCTATAGAAGGAGGCCATCTGGTGTGTTCTATGTGTTCTATGGTGAAACATTACTGTCTGAGCTCTCTCTGCTGAAATTAACTGGGGCCAATCAGTTATCGATCCTCCCAGTGCCTCAGATATATATAAATGCAAGAGATGCCTTGGTATGGTTTGACAAATTCCCAATGTTTGTTTGTTTCACACACAAAGACGATACAGGAATGTCAGAGCTAATTATTGTAGATGCTGGAACCTGTACTGATAACAACAAATGCTTGAGCTCACACTGGGTCAGACAGCATCCATGCAGAGAGACCAAGGTAACGGTTTGAGTTGAGATGACTTTTCACTAAATACATCCTGGGTGACTGCTTTGCAGAACACCTCTAGTCTGTTTACAAACAAGACCCAAATCTTCCTGTAGCTGGTCATTTTACCACAGTATCCTGCTCACATGCCGACATGTCTGTCCTCAGCACGTTGCAGTATTCCAGTGAATCACAGCGCAAACTGGACGGACAATATCTCATCTTCAGACTTGGCACTTTCCAACCTTCTGGACTTATTATTGAGTTCAAAACATTCAAATTGTGAACCATTTCTTCCCTTTGTTTGAGCTTGTTACCATGTCCTCTCTCCCATCCTAGTGTCTGTCCTTTCCAGTCTGGCAGGAGACACACCATTGTTCTGCCATTCTCACATTTCTATCACTTTATCTGAATTATCAACATCTTTTCTCCACCCATTATCCACCCCCACACCCCCACCAAGCTATGGCATAAATCCTGTCCCTTCCACATTTCACGTCAGCTCTGATGAAGAGCCATCTAATCTCGAAACGTTAGCTTGTTCCCTCTCCATGGGCACTGTCTGACCCGCTGGGATCTCCAGCATTTGTTGTTGATGATACAGGAATGCTTCACTAACTGTATCTGTGTATAACAAACTGTTCTGGTGTCAATATTCTCCTGTATCACTCAGGAAGACTTTGGCTTTTTTTTCTTACAATTTCCAATCTTTGTTTCACATGCAAAGACTGAACAGAAATGTTTCAGTAACTGTATGCAGACATATACAGTGTCTGTAATTTTTTTTAATGGATTAAGTACATTTTTGTAAAAAAGATGCTCTCACACACAAACCAAAACTGTCCTTCTCAGTCTCTCACTCTGTAAATCCTCCTTTTACAGACGGGATCCTGGGGTCTGGATAGTTCAGCATTCATTTAGCTGTTAGGTGTCAGCCTTTTTTAATCTTTTGTGTGAGGGCATGCTGCACTGTTCGAGGGTCAGTGCTGAGGGAGTACTGCACTGTTCGAGGGGCAGTGCTGAGGGAGTGCTGCAAAGTCAGAGGGTCAGTGCTGAGGGAGTGCCACACAGTCAGAGGGTCAGTGCTGAGCGAGTGCCGTGCTGTCGGAGGATCAGTGCTGAGGGAGTGCTGCACTGTTTGAGGGTCAGTCCTGAGGGAGTGCCACACTGTCAGAGAGTCAGTGCTGGGGCAGTGCCGCATTTCAGAGGGTCAGTGCTGACGGTGTGTTGCACTGTTCGAGGGTCAGTGCTGAGGGATTGCCACACTGTCAGAGGATCAGTGCTGAGGGAGTACCACACTTTTAGAGGGCCAGCACTGAGGGAGCAGTCATTGTTGGAGGGTCAGTGCTAAAGGAATGCTGCACTGTCGGAGGGTCAGTGCTGAGGGAGAGGTGCACTTTCAGAGGGTCAGTGCTGAGGGAGAGGTGCACTTTCAGAGGGTCAGTGCTGAGGGAGTGCTGCACTGTTTGAGGGTCAGGATTGAAGGAGCGCCGTACCTTTGGAGGTACAGTGCTGAGGAAGTGCTGCACTGTTGGAAGGTAAGTACTGAGGGTGTGGTGCACTGTTGAATGGTCAGTACTGAGGGTGTGCTGCACTGTCAGAAGGTCAGTAGTGATGGAGTACCACACTGTCTGAGGGTCAGCAGTGATGAACATTTCAGGAAGTCTCTGTTGTTCCTAAAGATTTAATTGGAAGCACTAGCTTTCGGAGGGCTGGGGAAGGTGAAGGAGCAGCGCTCCAAAAGCTAGTGCTTCCAATGAAACCTGTTGGACTATAACCTGGTGTTGTGTGATTTTTAACTCAGTTGTTCTTGTTTGACTGGACAATGTTTGCCCAGGTATTAATCCGCAGGTCATTGAGTCAAAGGGTCATGGAGATGTATAGCATGGAAACAGACCCTTCGGTCCAACTCGTCCATGCCGACCAGATATCCTAACCTAAACTAGTCCCAGTTGCCAGCACTTGGCTCATATCCTTCTAAACCCTTCCTATTCATTTTCCCATCCAGATGTCTTTTAAATGCTGCGATTATACCAACCTCCAACACTTCCTCTGGCAGCTCATTCCATACACGCACCACCCTCTGTGTGAAAACATTGCCCCTCAGATTCCTTTTAGATCTTTTCCCTGTTTCCCAAACCTATGCCCTCTAATTCTGCACTCTCCCACCCCAGTGAAACGACTTTGTCTATTTATCCTATCCATGTCCTTCATGATTTTTCAAACCTCTATAAGGTCACTGCACAGCCTCCAACACTCCAGGGAAAACAGCCCCAGTCTATTTAGCCTCTCCCTATAGGTCAAATTGTCTGACCCTGGCAACATCCTTATAAATCTTTTTTGAACCCTTTTAAGTGTCACAAAATCCTTCTAATAGGAAGGAGACTAGAATTGCATGCAAAATTATATTAGTGGCCTAACCAATGTCCTGTACAGCTGCAACACGACCTCCCAAATCTAATACTCAAAACTCTGACCAATAAAGGAAAGCATACCAAATGCCTTCTTCACTATCCTATCTAACTGAGACTCTACTTTGAAGGAACAATGAACCTGCGCTCCAAGGTCTCTTTGTTCAGGACTACTCCTTTGGCACTTACCATTAAGTGTAGAAGTCCTGCTAAGACTTGCTTTTCCAAAATGCAGCATCTCGCATTTATCCCAATTAAACTCCATCTGCCACTCCTCAGTCCATTGGCTCATCTGTTCAAGATCCTGTCGTACTCTGAGGTAACTTTCTTCGCTCTTCATTTCACCTCCAAATTTGGTGTCATCTGCAAACTTACTAACTGTACCTCCTATGGTCACATCCAAATAATTTCTATTCAAAGTTTGTGCGAAGATTTGTAGCTCGGGTGCTCGTTGTTGTGGTTCTGTTCGCCGAGCTGGAAGTTTTTGTTGCAAACGTTTCGTCCCCTGGCTAGGCGACATCATCAGTGCTTTGGAGCCTCCTGCGAAGTGCTTCTTTGATGTTTCTTCCAGTATTTATAGTGGTCTGTCCTTGCTGCTTCCGGGTGTCAGTTTCAGCTGTCCGCTGTAGTGGTTGGTATATTGGGTCCAGGTCGATGTGTTTGTTGATGGGGTTTGTGGATGAATGCCATGCCTCTAGGAATTCCCTGGCTGTTTTCTGTCTGGCTTGCCCTATGATAGTAGTGTTGTCCCAGTCGAATTCATGTTGTTTGCTGCCTGCGTGTGTGGCTACGAGGGATAGCTGGTCGTGTCGTTTCGTGGCTAGTTGATGTTCATGTATGCGGATTGTTAGCTGTCTTCCTGTTTGTCCTATATAGTGTTTTGTGCAGTCCCTGCATGGTATTTTGTATACTACATTAGTTTTGCTCAAAACAAATACCATGCAGGGACTGCACAAAACACTATATATGACAAACAGGAAGACAGCTAACAATCCGCATACATGAACATCAACTAGCCACGAAACAACACGACCAGCTATCCCTAGTAGCCACACAGGCAGACAACAAACAACATGAATTCGACTGGGAAAACACCACTATCATAGGGCAAGCCAGACAGAAAACAGCCAGGGAATTCCTAGAGGCATGGCATTCATCCACAAACTCCATCAACAAATACATCAACCTGGACCCAATATACCAACCACTACAGCGGACAGCTGAAACTGACACCCGGAAGCGGCAAGGACAGACCACTATAAATACCGGAAGAAATATCAAAGAAGCGCTTCGCAGGAGGCTGCAAAGCACTGATGATGTCGCCTAGCCAGGGGACGAAACATTTTCAACAAAAACTTCCAGCTCGGCGAACAGAACCACACCATAATTTCTATAAATGACGAAACGTAGTGCACCCAGAACCCATCCTTGTGGCACTCCAATGGTCACAGGCCTCCAGTCTGCAAAGCAATCCTCTACCACCACCCTCTGTCTTCTACCTTTGAGTCAGTTTATTATCCAAATGGCTAGTTCTCCCTGTATTCCATTCGAACTAATCTTGCTAACCAGTATCCCATGGGGAACCTGTCAAATGTCTTACTGAAGTGAGCTGCCTTTGTGAACCGCTGCAGTCCATGTGCTGTAGGTAAGCCCACAATGCATTTAAGGAAGGAATTCTGGAAATGTAACCCAGCCACACTGAAGGAATGGTGAGGGCTTGAAGGGGAACTTGTAGGGGGTGGTGTTCCCATGTATCTGCTGCTCCTTGTCCTTCTGGATGGAAGTGGCCATAGGTTTGGAAGGTGCTGTCTGAGGATCTTTGGAGAATATCTGCAGTGCATCTTGTAGATGATACACACTGCTGCGACTGAGCATTGATGGTGGAGGGAGTGGATGTGGATGTGGGCCAGCCAAGCGGGGATTGCTTTGTACCTGAATGGTGATTATCTTCTTGAGTTGTTTTGGGCATTGACAGGGTCAACAGGAGAATGTTTTCTCCTTTATCAAGAGATCAGTAACCAGGAGACAACATCCTGGGGGTTACCATTGACCAGAAACTAAACTGAACCTGCCACTTGAACACAGTGACTACAAGAGCAGATCAAAGGCTGGGAATCCTGCAGTGAGTAACTCACCTCCTGACTCCCCAAAGCCTTCCCACCAGCTACAAGAAATGCTGGACTCTCCAGTCTCCCAAATTAATAAGAAAATAGACTTTAGGTTTAACACCATGATATCCCACAGCCTCTGGTTTAGTGTCCCTTGTTAAATGGGATTGTGAACGAGCTGTGAATTACCTCATGTAAATAGATAAAGGTGGGACCAGTTGAACCAGCTGGGCAGCATGGTTTCAGGGTCTGAGGTTGGTCAGTTGTTTGGTCAGTAGCAGAAAGCTCATGTTAATTCTCTCCTGGTGATGTGGTGTGTAATTAATCTTCAACCACAAATATCTTACTCCTTATCTCACCCCCCCCAGAATCCACTTTAATGCCAAGGGGGTGTGTTCCTGTCCTTCCAGAGATGGTATCATACAGCAGTGGGATTTAATTAGGTTCAGCGGGTGCCTGGTGTGACTCCAAACTGCAGAGAGGTTCCTCCCCCGGATTCCCAGGAGTCAGTGCTGGGATCATTGTTTTTCCTGGTATTCAGGAATGATCGGGATCTTGCTGTGCAGGGGACAGTTCCCAAGTTTGCACATTTCATTAAACCAGGAAGAAGTGTAAATGATGAAGATGACAGTGCACAACTCCAAAAGGACATTTGTGAGTTGGTGGAGTCAGGGGAGAAGTGGGATAGATGAGGTTCCTTGTACGAAAGTGGGAGGTGATGTATTTTGGAGGGAAGGACATTGAGAGACAATATAAAGTGGCCGGTGGTGGGGGGGGGGCAATTCTAAAGGGGGTGGGGCAGGAGCAGGGTGAGACTGGGGGGATATGTGCACAGATCATTGAAGGTGGCAGGACAGCTGGAGAGAGCAGTGAATAAAACACACAGTGTCCTCAGCTTTATTAAGAGGGGCACAGAGTACAAGAACAAGGAGGTGATGTTACACTTGTGCAGGGCACTTGTTAGACCTCAGCTGGAGTACTGTGTCCTGTTCTGGTCGCTCAGTTATAGGAAGGATATTATTGAGCTGGAGAAGGTTCAGATGAGATTTACCAGGATGCTGCCAGGTACGGAAGGTTGGGGTTATAAAGAAAGGCTGGATAGGCTGGGACTGTATTTCACTGGAAATTAGCAGGTTGAGAGGAGACCATAGTTTATAAAATAATGAGGGGTATAATTCAAGGTTAATGGTAGTTCCCTTTTCCCTCAGATGAGGGATTTCAAGAATCGGGGTCATATCTTTAAGCTGAGAGGAGAAAGATTTAAAAAAGACATGAGGGACTACTTTTTAATACAGAGATTGGTTCAAGTGGAGAATGAACTTCCTGAGAAGGTGTTGGATGTGGGCACAGTTACAATGTTTAAAAGACATTTGTTAAGTATATGAATTGGAAAGGTTTGGAGGGATATGGACCAGGAGCAAGCAGGTGGGATGAGTTTAGTTTGGGATTCTGTTCAGCATGAGTCAAAAAGGAATACTGATGAAGAGCTTATGCTTGAAACGTCGCCTCTCCTGCTCCTCAGATGCTGCCTGACCGGCTGTGCTGGTCCAGCACCACACTTTTTGACTCTGATCTCCAACATCTGCAGTCCTCACTTTCTCCTCGTCCATTATGTTCAGCATTGACCGGTTGACTGAAGGGTCTGTTTCTGTGCTGTCTGACTCTGTGACTCCACAAATTGGGACTGTTCTCCTTGGAGAGAAGAAATCTGAGAGGGAGATCTGATCCATCTACCAGGCCCACTGTCAAGGAAAGGCCACCAGCATTCTCAAAGATCCATCCCACCCTGGCAATGCTTTTCTACAACCTCTACCTGAAGCCTGAACACACACACACCAGCCGGGTTTGGAACGGTTTCTCCCCTCCTGTTGTTTGAATCCTGAAAGGACTTAGAAACTCTCAGTATTCACCTGTACTTGTGTTTTATTTTGTTTTTACCGATGTTTCCCAATGATTTACTAACCTATGCTATTTAACTATTGATATGCGTATTCCAGCAAGACAAAGCTTTTCACTGTGCCCCGGCACACGTGACTATAAATTCAATTCAATTCCATCCAATTCAATTCAGATAGAGGTTTTCAAAATCCCGATGAGGGTGCGGACAAAGGAGAGGGAGAAGCTTTTCCCTCTCAGAAAACAAACAAGAACTAAAGGGGCAGAGATCTGTCAATGAAACAAGGAGAAGGTGCTGGGGAAGTGGAAAAGTCTGAAGGTGAATAAATCATCCACACCTTAGAGTTCTGAAGGAAATAGCTGAGGAAATAGTAGAGGCATTGATGTGATCTTTCAGGAATTATTTGAGACATGGAGAGTCCCAGAAAACTGGGAGTTGATGAAAATAACACCCCTGTTTCAGAAGGGAGGGAGGCAGATGACAGGTAACTATAGGCCAGTTAGCCTGACCTTGGTCATTGGTAAGATTTTAGTGTCCATTCTTAAGGATGAATTATGGAGTACTTGGAAGTGTACGGTGAAATCCGGCTGGGTCAGCATGGCTCTGTCACCGGGAGATCATGCCTCACAAATCTGTCAGATTTCTTTGAGGAGGTAACAAGCAAGTTAGAAAAAGGACAGCCAGTGCATGTGACATGTGTGGATTTCCAGGAGGGTTTTGACATGGGGCCACACAGGAGACTGCTAAATCAAACAAGGGCCCATGGTATTAGGGGCAAGGTACTGATAGAGGATTGGCTGACTGGCGGAAGGCAGAGCGTCGGGATAAAGGGGCCTTGATCAAATGGCAACCAGTAACTAGTGGAGCTCTATAGGAGTCAGTGTTGGGACAACAATTGTTCACGTTGTACAATAATGGTCTGGACGGAGGAGCTCAGGGTATTGTTGCTAAGTTTGCAGATGACACATAGATAGGTGGAGGGACAGAGAGTGTTGAGGATCCGGGGAAACTGCAGAAGGACTTGGACAGGATGGGAGAGTGGGCAAAGAAGTGGCAGATGGAATACAATGTCAGAAAATGTGAGGTTATGCGCTCTGCAAAGAAGAATAGAGGCTGGATTGTTTTGTAAATGGAGATAGGCTTCAGGGATATGAATGTAAAAGGGACTTAGGAGTCAGAGATCAGGATTCTCTTCTGGTTACCATGCAGTATGTGTTTATGTAAGTGTTTTCAGTGTTTCCCTGAGTTCTTAAGGCTCCAATCATTTTCAGTTGCTTCATCAATGACCTTCCCTCCACATTAAGGTCAGAAGTGGGAGTGTTCACCAATGATTTTTTGAAAATGTATTTGTGGGAGGTGGCTGTCGCTGGTGGGCCAGCATTTATTGCCCATCCCTAATTGCCCCCTTGAGGAGGTCGTGGTGAGCTGCCTGCTTGAACCACTGTAGGTTCACAATGCCTTTAGGGAGGGAGCTCCAGAATCTTCCAGGATTCCCGATGATACTAAAGAAATGGCAATATATTTCCAAATTAGGATGGAGAGCAGCTCAAAGGGAAACTATTAGGGAGTGACATTCCCATGTATTTGCTGCCCTTGTCCTTCTGGATGGAAGTGGTTGTGTGTTTGGAAGGTACCGTCTGATGATCTTTGGTGAATTCCTGCAGTGCATCATGTAGATTGTACACACTGCTGCTCCTGTGCATCATTGGTGGAGGGAATGGATGTTTGAGGATGTGGAGATAATCAAGTGGGTTCCTTTGTCCCTAGATGGTGTCGAGCTCCTTGAGTGTTTTGTTCATTGACAGGGTCAACAGGAGAAAGTTTCCTCCTTGGTGGAGAGGTCAGAAACCAGGAGACAACTTCCGGGTGTTACCATTGATCAGAAACTCGCCTGAACTGGCCACATTAACAAAGTGCCTACAAGAGCAGGTCAGAGGCTGGGAATCCTGCAACGAGTAACTCATCTCCTGACATGCCAAAACCAATCCACTATCTGCAAGAAATGCTGATCTTGCCTGTCTCCCAAATTTTTAAGAAAATAGACATGAGATCTGACACCTTGATATCCCACAGCATCTCTTGATTAAAGGGAATCGCGAAGCAGCTGTTAATTACCTCACTGAGTTAGTTGGTAAATAAATAAAGGTGGGACCAGTTTAACCAGCTGGGCAGCATGGTTTCAGGGTCTGAGGGTGGGACAAAGAACAAAGAACAATACAGCACAGAAACAGGCCTTTGGCCCTCCAAACCTGCACTGACACTGTTTGCATTTCCACACTAAAACTGTCTTCATGTACTGGATCCATATCCCTCTTTTCCCTTCCTATTCATGTATTCATCCAGGTGCTTCCTGGATCCTTCTCCTGTGTCTGTCTCCACCACCTCCTCTGGCAGCACGTTCCAGACACCTCACCACCCTTTGTGTGATAAGCTTGCCTTGCACATTGGTTTTAAACAATCCCCTGACGGCACCTTGAACCTGTGTCCCCCAGTTCTTGACCCCTCCACTCTGGGAAAAAGCCTCATACCTTTCACTCTATCCAACCGCTGCAGTCCAAGCCCACTGAGGGAGAGCATTGCAGGATTTGGCTCTACAGACAGTGAAGGAACTGTGATGTTTTTTATAATTTAAAAACAAAACATTACAAATCTCTTTGTATATATACATAGTCAGAAATGCAGTTCAATTCTGCAGAGTGGAGTTTGACTCGATCCAAAACAAAAACCAAAGCCCTCCCCTATACATACAATACTAAAAGGTATATATATTGAGGGACTAGGAGGGTCTGATAAAATCTGCAGAAAGTCCTCAGATTGTGGTCTTTCCCCACTGTGCCGTGGCTGCACCTACCCCAAGCTTTAGTCCATCCCTCAGCACATCGTCCTGGACCTTGGAATGTGCCAGTCTGCAACACTCGGTCAGGTCAACTTCTGGAAGACCAAAGAGCATCTTTCACTGAGTTGATAGTCCTCCAGATCAATCAGTGTTTGTGTCGGAATGCATCCTAGGGAAAACACCATATAGCACATAACCCCTCAACAAAAACCACTGCATCTTTCTCCAGAGTTACATTGCAAAGACACATTCCAGGAGGAGATATGTGTGACAGTCTCTACCCTCTCTGCACCTGCTTCGAGAGTGGGCTGCAGTGATACAGAGAGTCCAGGCATGCATGAAGGATCTCACAGGTAGTGCCCTTCTCCCCACCTTCGGATTGTCCCATTGGTTCGATGTTGGCAAAAGAATAAATTCAAACACGTTAGATTCTAGTATTCTGGGGCATAATTTAAACTGATTGACTAAATTCAAGTTGTTGTCAAAACTGCAACCAAAACTCAGGTATCCATTTCAAAGCTAATTGTGACATCCTTTCAATTTTCCAGTACACTCTGAGACTGACATCTCATCAGATCACAGGCACTTATAATCTCTCAGTTCAAAACAGCATTCACTCTCTCTTACAGGTACAGTACATGTCTTCAACTTCATAACACCTCCCCTGAAAGAAATAAAAGAACGATCATAATGAAAAGATATCTTCTTTTTTTTTCTAATTCTTAATCCCATTACAATGAAAGACATAAGTCATTAATCTAAGTTCATATTAATTTCTGCATGCACACACACATTGGAATCTATCTGTACTTTTTCCTTTAAATCGATAATAACACATCTGCCATCACATTTTTACAACAACAACATGTACAATTTGTGAATTAAAAGTCTGGAACTTAAGACTCCAACAAAATAATTGTATATTTTAACTTTAAACCTTTCGAAGATTGCAAGAGGATTGTGGTCAATGTACACAACTATCCCTGACACATTGTTCGTCACATGAACATTAAAATGTTGTAAGGCCAGCACCAAACTCAATAATTCTTTTTCAGTGGTAGAGTATTTTCTTTGGTGGGTGTTGAGTGTCCTGGAAAAGCAGCTAATTGGTCGTTCAATTCCATCATCATCTTCCTGGAGCAGTACAGCTCCAACTCAGATATCATGAGCATCGATTGCAACTTTGAAGGGTGTCAAAAAGAGTTTTAGAACTCAAACTGGTGATTTTAAATTCTCAAATGCCTCCTGGCATTGTTCTACCCACTGAAAATTTGTGTTCTGCTTCAGCAAATCTGTCAATGGTGCCATACACTGCTGATATTTGGAACAAACTTCCAGAAGAATCTGTTTAGTCCCAAAAATTGAAGCACCTCTGTCTTCAAGGTTGGTCATGGAAAGGGGTGAGGAGGGAAACATTTCTGGTGGTGGGGTCTGTTTGGAGGTGGCAGAAATGTCAGTGGATGATGTTGTTTATGCTGAGGTTGGTGGGGTGAAAGTTGAGGACCAGGACATTGTGTCCTTGTTGCGGTTGAAGGGGTAGGCCCCACCACTAGGGATGTATTTCCTTCCCCACCACTTTCCACTTTCCACAAAGACTGTTCCCTCTGTGACTACCTGGTCAGGTCCACACCCCCTACAACCCATCCTCCCATCCTGGCATCCTCCCCTGCCACTTCAGGTATTACAAAACCTGCGCCCGCACCTCCCACCTCACCTCCATCCAAGGCCCCAAAGGAGCCTTCCACATCCATCAAAGTTTCACCTGCACATCCACCAATATCATTTTATTGTATCCGTGGCCAAACATTTCGACTCCCCCTCCTACTCTGCCAAGGACATGCAGGTCCTGGGCTCCCTCCACCACCGCTCCCTCACCACCCGACACCTGGAGGAAGAACGCCTCATCTTCCGACTTGAAACATTTCAACCCCAGGGCATCAATGTGGATTTCACCAGTTTCCTCATTTCCCTGCGCCCCCACCTTACACCAGTTCCAAACTTCCACCTCAGCGCCATTCTCATGACCTGTCCTACCCACTAATCTTCCTTCCACCTATCTGTATCATCCTCCTCTCTGACCTATTACCTTTACTCCTTCCTCCATCCACCTATTGGACTCTTTGCTACCTTCTCCCCAGCCCCACCCCCTTCCCATTAATCTCTCCACCCCGGAGGCTCCCTGCCTCATTGATAATGAAGGGCTTTGTTCTGAAATGTCGATTTTCCAGCACTACTCTAATCTAGATTTCTTACTTCCACCTCATGCACAATAGTAATAATCCTCCCCATCTTATTCCTGCATATGTCCTCATACTGCTGCAACCAACCTTCCAACTGAGTTCTGTGCTCCTGAGGCAGATAGTTCACTCACCGATCCCACTCCTCAAGGGCTTCCTCATTACTTAACATATTTTGAGACACATTAATCTCCATGACATCTGGATTTGATTCCTCATTCTGTGGGGCAGTAACTAACACCAGTTTCTCCTGTTCCCTGTCTCTATTTTAATAAGGTTTCAACATAAACACATGACATACCCGACACAGATTTTTCTATCCTGTATCTTTACCAGATAGTTTAGCTAATTCAGCTTTCTCTCAATTTGATAGGGACCACTATACCTGGCTTTGAAGGGATCTCCTACCACTGGTGACAATACTAATGTGTCATCCCCTTGGGAAAACATACAAATATTCATGTTTTTATCGGCTACCTGTTTCATTCTATGCTGTGCCCTTTTCAGGTGCTGTTTAACTAACTCACCGACCCAATTTCATCTCTCCCACACCTCAGACACATAATCCAAGTGTGAGATCTCCGACTTTGGTCTTGTCAATCTTTCTTTAATTAATTTCAAAGTCCCTCTCACTTCATGTCTGAATATTAACTCAAAGAGAGTAAACTGAGGAGATTTGTTTGGGGCATTTCTAATGGCAAACAATGTGAATGGGATACATTTATCCCAATCATTCAGGTAGGCTGGATATTAAGCTCTTAACATGGTCTTTAGTGTCCGATGCCACCTTTCCAGGGCTCTCTAGGATTCAGGGAAGTGCACATTTGATTTAAAGTGCTGTATGCCTCAGCTATCCATGACTTTCTGAAACAGGTGAGCAGTGAAATTATCCCCTTGGTCTGACTGAATCTCTCTGGGTAACCCATACTGCGTAAAGAAAGCTGCTAACTCTTCCACCACAGTTTTTGTCTAATACTCCACCATGGAATTGCTTCCAGAAATCTGGTAGACATCCATTATGGTTAGCAAGTACGGGTTCCAACTTTCAGTTTTTGGGAGGGGATCTACACAATCAGCCATGACCCATGTGAAAAGTTCTTTGAATGCAGGAATTGGTTTTATTACCATCTGTGGCCTACCTACCATTTGGCACAGATGGCATGGACAGCAATATTTAACCACATCCTTGTGCAGTACAGGCCAATAGAAGTGTTTTTCTACTTTAGCCTTTGTCATCCTCACACCTAAGTGACCTCCTACTTGTAATTCATGTGCTTCCCGTAACACTTCCTGTCTGTGTGCTTCCGGAAACACAATCTGGTGCCCCTCTGCCCATTTCTCCTCTGCACTAACCTGCCGTGCTCTCCACTTTCAGATTAGGATTCTACCTTGAAGATAATAACCCTCAGGAATACATTCTGGTTGCTTTTCTGTGTATGCATCTACACATATATATGTTTTTATTGTCTCTTCTTTCTGTTGTAAGTCCATTAGTCTTTCAGGATTAAACACTTCAGCTTAGTCCTCTGCCTGTTCAGGTGTTTTTCTGTATCATTATGTGAAACAGGGTGTCAGCTGACTGAACCTCAACTCCTTCGCCTTTCTCTTTAGTTTTTGCATCTTGCTGTGACTTATAATAGTGGACCCTTATTAGTATACAGTCTGGAAAATATTCCAGGGTAGCTTTTTGTTTTGTTTTAACTCCTTGTTTCCCAACTTTGGATCATCTCAATCAAACTGGATTGGATTTTATTTTTCTGAGTCATAATTTAAACTGATTGAATAAATACAAATTGTTGTCAAAACAGCAACCAACTCAGGTATCTATTTCACAGCTAAATGCTACATATTTTCAATGGTCCAGTGCACTCTGGGACTGCCATCTAGTCATATCATGCAGGAGATGTAAGCTCTCAGTTTCGAATAGCATTCACTCTCTCTCAAAGGTACAGTACACACCTAAAACTTCATAATGGGGTAAATAGATCAGGTCGTTTCCCTGAGGTAGCAGAGTCCAAAACTAGAGGTCAAAAATTTAAAGTGAGAGAGAAAAGATTTAAAAGAGAGCTGAGGGGTAATTTTTTCACGCCGAGACTGGAGTATGCATGGGATGAGCTGCTGGAGGAAATGGTGGAGGTTGTCTAATTACAACATTTAAAAGGCTCTGGATGGGTATACAAATAGGAAGGGTTTGGGGAGATATAAACCAAGTGCTGGCAAATGGGACAGGATGAATTTCAGATATATGGTTGGCATGGACAAGCTGGACTGAAGGGTCTGAATCCGTGCTGTACTGCTCTATAATTGTATGACTCTCCTTTGCCCTCAGGGTCTTGAGGACGCTCTGTGCTGACGACTTCTTGAAGGACTGGTGGGTCACAGTGAGATATTTCCAAGTGAGGGCAGTGAGTGACCTGGAGGGGAACTTGCAGTGATAATGTTCCCATGTATCTACTGTCTTTGTCTTTCTACATGGGAGTGATCATGGGTTTGGAAGGTGCTATCTAAGGAGCTAACAATCGATCCAAGACTTTTATATTAATTCTGAACCTTCCCAGTGACAGAGCTTTCTCCTGTATCCCATGGTCTGGGTTGAGTCCTCCTCTTCAGTAAAGACAGATTGACAAGTAGCCATTTCTCACCTCCATCATGGGGAGATTTTTTTGACCAGCTGAGGATGTTGGTTCTTCCCGTGTTAATGGAATGTTTGGATCTACGTTTCCACTGCTCTCTTGTTTGTACAAAAGTGACCTGTCAATATGCAGTTTTTCAAACCCCAGTCCAAACAGGTTGGAGGTGACCTGGATGTGACTGATGACTGACAGTGAGCTTACAGTCAATGTGAGTTGGAAAACGCATTCACAATGTTAATCCAGAGTGTAGAGTAATTTTGTTCCAGACTGTATTGGTTCATTTAGAGTTCCTTATTCTGTGTGTTATTGAGTAATATATCTGTCTTTGAGAGTTGATCAATTGTTTTCCTGCATCATTCTGTAATTCCCACTGCCTGAGGACACGTTCAGTCTGACAACATCCTTCCAATTAATTATCGATGGGAACAAACACCTTCAGACCTGCCCATACCTGTCACAATAGCCGTTTCACAGTTGTGAACTCCCAGGACTTTTACAAACTGAGAAACCCACTGAATGGGACTGGAACAAAGATTGGATTGGATTAGATTTATAAAGGCCATTCTATCCATCATACCTCTGATGGCTCTTACATCATCGAATTAGTCCCGTACCTCACCCATTTCCTTTTCCCTGTGGGCCAACATACCTTTTCCCTTTACACACCTTCTCAATTCCATTGGAAAGTTGGTGTGTGATCAGCTCGCACTCCATCAGATACCTCCCGGTCTCCTCATTTCTCTCCTCCCTCAGGGATTCATTCTTTCTCCATTTTCAATTTCCTGAGTGGAGCCCGGATAGAGTAGAGAGAGAGAGAAGCCGTTCCTACTGTGGGGGAGGCAGGTTCTGTGGGGATTGTGTGTCTCTGAATGAGATCAGGTGATGAGTTACAATGACTGGTGTATCCCAACACCAGTTCATGATGCAACTAAACAATGTGAAGAAATAAATTACACCATTAATGGGCTGATGTGATCTGGATAGCCGACAGAAATACTTAAAACCTGGGGAGTTAGGAGATCTAAAACAATCTGATGGTACTGGAGAAACTCAGCAGATCTGGTAGCAACTGTAGAGACACAGACAGAAAGAGAGAGAGACAAGAGTTAACGTTTTGAGTCTTGTGACTCTTCTCCCATGATGACCATCCCAATTAATGCTGGAGAATTTGAAATTGTCTGCCATAACTACTAGACTAGTGTTTTACTGTTAATTATGCTGATAATGTTATTAAATATATAAAGTACACACATTTCATCACAGGCTCCAAGAAGAAGGTGACATGATAATTACTCAGCTTTATGGTTGAGCTTTATCAGACCTACAAGTGATATTTGTTTCTGCCTTGTGTTGGAAGCTTCATTCTATTGAAATGTGAGTTGGGTGTGTTTTCTTGTTTTTGTAACCTTTATAATTTAAGAAGGAATGAGCTTCTCCAAAAACTTTAAGTGTCAAACATGACCTTGATGCCATTTCATTTTGATTTTGCAAGGGCTAAAACCTTCTCTGCTCAGGAGTGAACTTACAACGGAGTCACTTCTATCCACAAAGCAGACAGCCACATTGCAGCCAGTGGCAGAGAGGAATATTGATCAGGAAGGCAAGAGAACTTTCTGATCCTAACATGGTGATTTGGGATCTTTTCTTTCATGGAAGCAGGCAGTAATTTGACTTAATAGGTCTTAGCCCATGAGGCTGAAGTGTTGACCTCAGTCATGTGTGTGAGACATTATATGTTTATGTTCCACAAAACAAGAATTGCCATTAGGAAAATCTGACACAAAATAGTTTTTGTTTGAATGACTTGGGGCTAACACTGAGTTTGTGCTTCATTCACTGATCCCACCTCAAGGCTGCAGGAGGGACACTGTCATTGGCCTCAGCTTTCCTTGTGTTAAAGACGACCAAAGCTGCTGGAGGTTTCATTATCCTGATCAGGATCCAATGATGAGACTGATGTAAGAAGGTGAGGTCCCCAATGATAACTGGTGTTCCATGGTACCTTTTCCCCTCTTCAAATCTGAAGTTTGTACTATTTCCATGAAATATTGGCATAATATTCTGAAAGAAAAACAGAAATTGCTGGGAAAATACAGTAGCTGCAGAGAGATAGCAGAATTATCATTTCAAGGTTGGTGACTTTTAATCAGAACTGGTTGCAGTTCAGAAAACGTGGTATTTATGCAGAAGGTGATGTTGGGGTGGGGGTGTAGGGGAAAGGTGTGTGGAAAGATGGAAATGGAATCGAGAGAGAGAGATAGGAAGGGGGTTGGTAGATGAGGGGATTATTGAAAGGGTGCACGGACAGAGATTGAAGTGAATGACTGACAATAAGAATTGAGAGTCAGAGAGAATGGGTTCCTGTTCCCGTGGGAATTGGTAGCTAGTCTATCCCCAGAAATGGAAACACATGTTGAGGAAGGGAAGTGAGGAGTCAGAGATGGACCAAGTTGAAGGTGAGAGCAGGGTGGAAGTTGGAACTTGATGAGACCACATTTGGATTATTGTGTGTAGTTCTGGTCACCCGACTATATGAAGGATACCGGGTTGATGGTCCTTCTGGCACAGTCGATGTTTGGCTCAGTGCGAGTCCCAGGAAACTGACCCACAGAGCAGCTCAGGATGAACTTCCCCAAAAACCACAGTGTGATAACACAGTGCCTTCCTGTCCCTCAGTGATGCTGGTTTCTGAGAAGCAGCGATGGGAACTGTTCCAGGAGCAGGAGGAGGAGGAGGAGGAGGAGGAGGACACTGAGGTCCCAGCTCCTGGTCACAGTTGCTGAGCTGTCAGGAATATAAAGGCTGCTCCTCTCAGACACAGAGAATGTTACCCTCCCTCCCAGACTCTCCAGGAGATCCCTGCAGCGATGAGTGAGATTACTCTGTATGAACATGAGGGCTGCATGGGGAACAATGGAACCTTTTACAGTTGTACCCTGAACCTCGGATTGAAGTTCTTCAGTGATATTGCTCACTCCCTGAAGGTGAAGGGGAACCCCTGAGTGGTTTACATTGGCAACAACTACACAGCAACCACAAGACATTCGATGAGGGAGAGCATGAGAAACTGGGAGTGCTTGTTCAGTAGATTAGCTCCCTTCAGCTGCTCACTGCAGATCCAAGGATCAACCCATCCATTGAAGAGTAAGAAGACGTTAACTTCAAGGGAGAACTGATAACCTGACTACAGAAAAGGAGGTGTGAGGCTGTCACACCCAGAGGGAGGGTTTATGGGGGTGGGGGGGTAATGTCCTCCCAAGATCTTGATAATCCCCCACCCCTTCAAACCCCAGCTGTGAGGATCAGCATTCTGCTACTCCCTCCACACTTACCCTCCAAACCTGCGGCACTGCATCAGAACTGATCACCTGACAGTGCGGCTCTCCCTCAGTACTGACCCTTCCAGTAGGGCAGCACTCCATCAGAACTGATCACCTGACAGTGCAGGGGTCCCTTAGTATTGACCTCTGACAGTGTCACATGCACTTTGCACTGACCCTCTGAAGGTGCAGCCCTCCCTCAGTACTGACCTTCCGAAAATGCGGCATTCCTTCAGTGATGACCCTCTGACAGTGCAGCACTCTGTCAGCACTGACCCTCTGACAGTGCAGCACTCTGTCAGCACTGACCCTTTGACAGTGCAGCACTCTGTCAGCACTGACCCTCTGACAGTGCAGCACTCTGTCAGCACTGACCCTCTGACAGTGCAGCACTCTGTCGGCACTGAACTTCTGACAGTGTGGCACTCCTTTAGTATTGACCCACTGACAGTGTGCAATGCCCTTGTGTTAGGACAGGTTGATGTTAGGAAGGAGGATGTGTTGAAAATTTTGAAAAACATAAAGATAGATAGATCCCCTGGGCCAGATGGGATATATTCTAGGTTACTGCAGGAAGTGAGGGAAGAGATTGTTGCATCCTCACTGTCCACTGGAGTAGTTCCAGATGATTGGAGGGTTACAAAGGTTACTCCCTTGTTCAAGAAAGGGAATAGGGATAATCCTGGGAATTACAGACCAGTCAGTTTTACGTCAGTGATGGGCAAAGTATTGGAGAGGACTCTGAGAGACAGGATTTATGATAATGTGAAGAACCATAGTTTGATTAGAGATTGACATCATATCTTTTTTGAGGGGTAGGTCATGCCTCACAAATCTGATTGAATTCTTTGAGGATGTGACAAAACATATTGATAAGGTCGGGCAGTGGATGTGGCGTATATGGATTTTATCAAGGCATTTGATCAGATTCCCCATGATAGGCTCATTCAGAAAGTAAGGAGGCATGGGATACAGAGAAACCTGCCTGTCTGGATACAGAATTGGCTGACACATAGAAGACAGAGGGTGGTGGTAGATGTGGAGTCTTCAGCCTGGAGCTCAGTGACCAGTGGTGTTCCACAGGGATAGGTTCTGGGACCTCTGATCTTTGTGATTTCTAAGTGAGTTAGTAAGTTTGCCGATGACGCAAAGTTGGTCGAGTCATGGATAATATGGAGGGCAGTTGTAAGTTGCAACGAGACATTGACAGGATGCAGAACTGGGCTGATAAGTGGCAGATGGAGTTCAATCTGCAAAAGTGTGGAGTGATACATTTTGGAAGGTCAAATTTGAATGCGGCATATGGGGTTAAAGGCAGGATTGTTGGCAGCGTGGAGGAGTAAAGGGATCTTGGGGTCCATATCGATAGATCCCTCAAAGTTGCCACCAAGGTTGATAGGGTTGTCAAGAAGGCATATGGTGTGTTGGCTTTTATTTGCAGGGGAATTGAGTTTAAGAGCTGCAGAGTTATGCTGCGGCTCTATAGAATCCTGGTTAGACCACACTGGAATAGTGTGTTCAGTTCTGATCGCCTCATTAGAGGGATTATGTGGAAACTTTCAAGAGGGTGCAGGGAGATTTGTCAGAATGCTGCCTGGACTGCAGGGCATGTTTTCTGAAGAAAGATTGAGGAAGCTCGGGCTTTTCTCATTGGAGCGAGGAAGGATGAGAGGTGACTTGATAGAGGTGTACAAGGTATTGAGAGACATAGATAGAGTGGAGAGCCAGAGACATTTTTCCCAGGGCAGAAATGTCTATCATGAAGGAGCATAATGTTAAAGTAATTGGAGGAAAGTTTAGGGGAGATGCCAGAGTTAGGTTCTTTACTCAGAGATTGGTGGGTGTGTGGGATGCACTGCCAGCAGTGGTTGTAGAGTCAGATACATCAGGGATATTTCAGCGACTCTCGCATCGGTTAATGGAAGATAGTACAATGAAGGATATGCAGGTTAGTCTGATCTTAAGGTAGGATAAAAGGCTGGCACAGCATTGAGGGCTGAATGGCCTGCATTGTGCTGTACTGTTCTGTGTTCTATGTTCACTCTATCAGCACTAACCCTCTGACAGTGCAGTACCCCATCAGTGCTGATCTCCAACAGTGCAGCACTCCATCAGCACTGATCCTCCAACAGTGGGGCACTCCCTCAGGACTGACCCTCGAATAGTGCAGCACTCCCTCCGCACTGACCCTTGAACAGTGCAGCACTCCGTCAGCACTGACCCTTGAACAGTGCAGCACTCCGTCAGCACTGACCCTTGAACACTGCAGCACTCCGTCAGCACTGACCCTTAAACAGTGCAGCACTCCCTCAGCACTGACCCTTGAACACTGCAGCACTCCCTCAGCACTGACCCTTGAACAGTGCAGCACTCCGTCAGCATTGACCCTTGAACACTGCAGCACTCCATCAGCACTGACCCTTGAACACTGCAGCACTCCCTCAGCACTGACCCTTGAACAGTGCAGCACTCCCACACGCAAAAGACTAAAAAAGGCTGACTGCTAACAGCTAAATAAATGCTGATCCATTCCAACCCCAGGATCCAGTCTGAAAAAGGAGGATTTACAGAGCGAGAGACTGAGAAGGACAGTTTTGTTTTGTGTGTGAGAGCTACTTTTGTTCCAAAGAAAACTTAATTCATAATAAACTTTCATATGTCTACATACACAGTTCCTAAAACATTTCTGATCAGTCTTTGCAATGAAGTCAATCATTGTACGACACCAGGTTATAGTCCAACAGCTTTATTTGAAAACACAAGCATTCGGAACCTCCCTCCTCCTTCAGGTGCTGCGGGAGAGGGGACATCAGACACACAATTTATAGGTAAAAGATCAAAGGATCATACAACTGATGTAAATGCATTGAACAAACCCAGGATGGCTAATTGCTGGAATCTCTTTTGGGGTAGAAGTGACCTGTACATGAAGGACGGATTGCACCTAAATTGCAAGCGGGCTAATGTACTGGCAGGGAAATGTACTTGCTTGGGTGAATTTAAACTAGTGAGGTAGGGGGGTGGGACCCAGGGAGATAGTGAGGAAAGAGATCAATCTGAGACGGGTACAGTTGAGAACAGAACTGAGTCAAACAGTCAGGGCAGGCAGGGACAAGGTAGGACTAATAAATTAAACTGCATTTATTTCAATGCAAGGGGCCTAACAGGGAAGACAGATGAACTCAGGGCATGGTTAGGAACATGGGACTGGGATATCATAGCAATTGCAGAAACATGGCTCAGGGAAGGGCAGGACTGGCAGCTTAATGTTCCAGGATACAAATGCTACAGGAAGGATAGAAAGGGAGATAAGAGAGGAGGGGGAGTGGTATCTTTGATAAGGGATAACATTACAGCTGTGCTGAGAGAGGATATTCCTGGAAATACATCCAGGGAAGGTATTTGGGTAGAACTGAGAAATAAGAAAGGTATGATCATCTTATTGGGATTGTTGTATAGTCAAAGGGAAATTGGGAAACAAACCTGTAAGGAGATCTCAGCTATCTGTAAGAATAATAGGGTAGTTATGGTAGGGGATTTTAACTTTCCAAACATCAACTGGGACTGCCCTAGTGTTAAAGGTTTTGATGGAGAGGAATTTCTTAAGTGCGTACAAGACAATTTTCTGATTCAGTATGTGGATGTACCTACTGGAGAAGGTGCAAAATTGACCTACTTTTGGGAAATAAGACAGGGCAGGTGACTGAGGCGTCAGTGGGGGAGCACTTTGGGGCCAGCGACCATAATTCTATTCATTTTAAAATAGTGATGGAAAAGGATAGACCAGATCTAAAAGTTGAAGTTCTAAATTGGAGAAAGGCCAAGTTTGACGGTATTAGGTGAGAACTTTCAACACCTGATTGGAGGCAGATGTTCGCATGTAAAGGGCCAGCTGGAAAATGGGAAGCCTTCAGAAATGAGATAACAAGAATCCAGAGAAAGTATAGTCCTGTTAGGGTGAAAGGGATAGGGATAGGGAATGTTGGATGACAAAAGAAATTGAGGGTTTGGTTAAGAAAAAGAAGGAAGCATATGTCAGGTATAGACAGGATAGATCGAGTGAATCCTTAGAAGAGTATAAAGGAAGTAGGAGTATACTTGAGGGGAATCTGGAGGGCAAAACGGGGACATGAATAGCTTTGACAGATACAATTAAAGAGAATCCAAAGAGTTTTAACAAATATATGAAGGACAAAAAGGTAACTAGGGAGAGAATAGGGCCTCTCAAAGATCAGCAAGGCAGCCTTTGTGTGGAGCCCCAAAAAAATGGGGGCGATACTAAATGAATATTTTGCATCAGTATTGACTGTGGAAAAGGATATGGAAGATATAGACTGTAGAGAAATAGATGGTGACATCTTGCAAAATATTCAGATTACAGAGGAGGAAGTGTTGGATGTCTTGAAACGGTTCAAAGTGGATAAATCCCCAGGACCTGATCAGGTGTACCCGAGAACTCTGTGGGAAGCTAGAGAAGTGATTGCTGGGCCTCTTGCTGAGATATTTGTATCATCGATAGTCACAGGTGAGGTGTCGGAAGACTGGAGGTTGGCAAACGTGGTGCCACTGTTTAAGAAGGGCGGTAAAGACAAGCCAGGGAACTATAGACCGGTGAGCCCAACGTCGGTGGTGGGCAAGTAGTTGGAGGGAATCCTGAGGAACAGGATGTACATGTATTTGGAAAGGCAAGGACTGATTAAGGATAGTCAACATGGCTTAGTTGTGGGAAATCATGTCTCACAAACTTGATTGAGTTTTTTGAAGAAGTAACAAAGAAGATTGATGAGGGCAGAGCAGTAGATGTGATCCATATGGACTTCGGTAAGGCGTTCGACAAGGTTCCCCATGGGACACTGACTAGCAAGATTAAATCTCATAGAATACAGGGAGAACTAGTCATTTGGATACAGAACTGGCTCAAAGGTAGAAGACAGAGGGTGGTGGTGGAGGGTTGTTTTACAGACTGGAGGCCTGTGACCAGTGGAGTGCCACAAGGATCGGTGCTGGGTCCCCTACTTTTTGTCATTTACATAAATGATTTGGATGTGAGCATAAGAGGGACAGTCAGTAAGTTTGCAGATGACACCAAAATTGGATATGTAGTGGACAGCGAAGAGGGTTACCTCTTATTTTAACAGGATCTGGGCCAGATGGGCCAATGGGCTGAGAAGTGGCAGATGGAGTGTAATTCAGATAAATGCAATGTGCTGCATGTTGGGAAAGTAAATCAGAGCAGGACTTATATACATAATGGTAAGGTCCTAGGGGGTGTTGCTGAACAAAGAGACCTTGGAGTGCAAGTTCATAGCTCGTTGAAAGTGGAGTTTGGGTAGATAGAATAGTGAAGAAGGCGCTTGGTATGCTTTCCTTTATTGGTCAGAGTATTGAGTACAGGTGTTGGGAGGTCATGTTGTGGCTGTACAGGATATTGGTTAGGCCACTGTTGGAATATTGCATGCAATTCTGGTCTCCTTCCTATCGGAAAGATGTTGTGAAACTTGAAAGGGTTCAGAAAAGATTTACAAGGATGTTGCCAGGGTTGGAGGATTTGAGCTATAGGAAGAGGCTGAATAAGCTGGGGCTGATTCCCTGGAGTGTCAGAGGCTGAGGGGTGACCTTACAGAGGTTTACAACATTATGAGGGGCATGGATAAGATAAATAGACAAAGTCTTTTCCCTGGGGTCAGGGAGTCCAGAACTAGAGGGCATAGGTTTAGGGTGAGAGAGGAAAGATATAAAAGAGACCTAAGGGGCAACTTTTTCACGCAGAGGGTGGTGTGTGCATGGAATGAGCTGCCGGAAGAAGTGGTGGAGGCTGGTACAATTGCAACATTTCAGAGGCATTTGGATGGGTTTATGAATACGAAGGGTTTGGAGGGATATGGGCCAGGTGCTGGCAGGTGGGACTAGATTGGATATCTGGTCTGCATGGACAGGTTGGACTGAAGGGTCTGTTTCCATGCTGTACATCCCTATGACTCTATGACTTGATTAAATCTTCAATCAGTTAAAATGGATATGCAGGTTTCAATTGATGAATATGCAAATCCCAGAATTTCTTTCAAATCACTGCCTTGAGATAAATGGAGGTTTTATCAGTATAAAGGAGGTGACATGTCCACTCAGACAATACATTTTGTTTCGAGTAGCCACAAAACGACACGACCAGCTATCTCTAGTAGCCATACACTCAGACAACCAGCAACATGAATTTGATTGGGAAAACACCACTATCATAGGACAAGCCAGACAGAGAACAGCCAGAGAATTCCTAGAAGCATGGCATTCATCTCCAAACTCCATCAACAGACACATTGACCTGGACACCATATACAAACCACTACAGCTGAAACTGACACCCGGAAACGGCAAGAACATCCATCAACAGACACATCGACCTGGACCCCACATACAAATCACGGCAGCTGAAACTGACACCTGGAAGCGGCAAGAACAAACCAATATAAATACCGGAAGAAACATCAAAGCAGCGCTTCACACGAGGCTCCAACATGGGAGGATCGATAACTGAATGGGCCCCAGTTAATTTCAGCAGAGAGAGCTCAGACAGTAATGTTCCCTCCCAGTCTGGGAACACTTCAGCGGTCAGGGACATTCAGCCTTGGATCTTCAGGTGACCATCATACAAGGTGCACTTTGGTATACGCTACAACGCAGAGTGGCGGAGCAGAGGCTGATAGCCTCAACTGGAATGGCCTCAACCGGGATATTGGGTTTATGTCACACGACATGTGACCCCACTACACTACACACTCTCACACACACACACTCGTACACACACAAGCATACATATGCACACTCTCATACACACTGTCTCATACACATACTGTCTCAAACATACACACACACACAAACACACACACACACACACACACACATATTCTCTCACTCACACGCACACGCACAATACAGGCACATGCATACACAGTCTCTCACACACACACACATATACAGTCTCTCTCACACAGAAACAAAAACACACACACAACACAGACACACATGCACACACAGTCTCTCATTCACATAGACACACACAAACACACACAGTCTGTCACACACGTTCTCTCACACACACAGACACACACACACACACATGCACAGACTCTCACATACGCTCCATCTCATACACACGCAGACATACATACACACACGCACACATACGGTCTCCCATACATGCTCTCTCTCACGCACACACATGCAGTCTCTCAAACACACACACACACACACACACACACACACACACAGAAATCTGTTGACGTTTTGAGGATTCCTGATGAAGAGCTCGAGCTTGAAACTCTCCTGCCCCTTGGAGACTGCCTGACCAGCTGTGCTTTTCCAGTACCACATTTTCTGACACTGATCTGCAGCATCCACAGGCCTCCCATCCTCCTAAACTCGACCATCACACCTTTCATGTATTGTCTAAGTTGCAATATCACCTTTTTAATATAACCTTAAGTTATCTCATGAATGTGATTTGAAAGAAATTCTGGGATTTACATATTTATAAATTGAAACCTGCAAACACATTCTAAGTGATTAAAGACTTACAGCAATCTAGGTCTGTTCAATACATCATCTCTGTTGTATGACACTTTGATCTTTTCTATAAACTCTGTGCCCTGTGACCCTGCCTCACTAGCTACCTGATGAAGGAACAGCACTCAGAAAGCTTGCACATCCAAATAAACCTGTTGGTCTATAACCTGGTGTTGTGTGAGTTGTTCACCAAAGTTGCACAACTTCAACAAAATGATATCAAATGCTCAGACAGTCAGTATAAGCTGGATGGGCTGAACAGCTACCATTGCACCATGATAACTTTGTGATTCAGTGATTTGGTGTATTCCCCCTCATTCTCCAACCTTTCTGCTTTAAAGAGGAAAAACCTTGTCTCTGGAAAAAAAAACCTGCTGATTAAATCTAATCCTGGGAAACCCCCATAATAACTACCCTGGAGCAGCTCCCTCCTTTCCCAGTACAGATCCCAATGTCCCATGAATTCAAACCCATTTCTCCCATACCAATCTTTGAGCCATACGTTAACCTCTTTAATCTTATTGATCCTGTGCCAATTAACCCGTGGTAGTAATCCAGAGATTATTCCCTTTTTGTTTCTGATGTTTAATTTAGCCCCTGGCTGTTCACATTCCCACAGTAGAAATGTTTTCCTTGTTCTCCCAATATCATTGGAACTGACATGGACCACAACAACCGGATCTTTCCCCTCCCATTCCTCATTCCCCTGGAGCCCAGATTAGATCTCTTGAACGTGGGCATCAGGCAACACAGCCTTCAGATTTCTCAATCCTGCCCACATAGAGCAGTGTCCATTCCCCTGACAATACTATCCCCAATTACATTTACATTTCTCTTTTCTCCCCTCCATCTTGGATGGCTGTATCAGGACCATCATCCTGTCCCACAGGTTTTTGATCAGTTTGCTCACCCTCCCTCCAGTCCACACTCTCATCCACACAGAGAGCAAGAATCCTAAATCTGATTGACAAACTCCCGCAGAACAACCTCCTGGAACCCTGAACCTGCCTTGTTCATAGTCACACCCTCCTGTCCCTGACCACTGACCAAATACGAAGCAATTAATCAAAGGTGTGTGACTGCCTCCTGAAACACAGCATTCAGGTAACTCTCCCCGTCCCTGATGTGTGACAGTGTTTGGAGCTCAGACTCCAGCTCATCAGCTGTGAGCCAGAATTCCTCAAACCACCAACACTTGCTCCACATGTGGTCCCTTTGAAGCACAATGGGCTGAACCAGCATCTCCACCATCCAGGTATAATACATCCCCTGGCCCTGCAACTCCATTTCATTTACTCAGCTCTTAATTTTGTTTTTAAACATTTCCAGGATAAAAACAAGGACTGCAGATGCTGGAAACCAGATTCTAGATGAGAGTGTTGCTGGAAAAGCACAGCAGTTCAGGCAGCATCCGAGGAGCAGGAAAATCGATGTTTCGGACAAAAGCCCTTTAAATGTTTGTGACTCACCTTTTACTTTGTGACCTGTAAATATTTCCACAATACACCTGAAATTTGAAATTTATAAAACAGTTAAATTTGTAGCAGTTGACAACCAATGAACTTACAATTTTTCTGTGAGGTCACGTTTTCATTTGTGCTGAGTCCCAGATCCTGGGAATTAAAAAAACCTTACAAAGTATGATCCAAACATCATAATGGAGAGAGACAGAGATGGAGAGGGGCAGAGTATCCTATAGTGTGGAAACAGGCCATTCTGCCCACACTGACCTCCTGAAGAGCATCCCACTGAGACCCAATCCCCAACCATGTAATCCCACATTTCCAATGTCTAAACCATCTAGCCTGCATATCCCTGGAAACTATGGTCAACTTAGCATGGTCAATCCACCAAACGTGCACATCTTTGGATTATGGGAGTTAACCAGAGCACCCGGAGGAAGCTCACACAGACAGAGAGAGGCTGTGCAAACTCCACACAGACAGTCACCTGAGGCTGGAATCAAATCCGGGTCCCTGGCGCTGTGAGGCAGCAGTGCTAACCACTGAGCTACCATCCCACCCTCTCCAGTGTGAGAGAGGGACAGGGAGAGAGAGAGAGAGTGTGAAAGAGAGGGACAGAGGGAGATAGACTGAGAGAAGGCACAGGGAGAGAGAGAGTATGGGAGATAGGGACAGAGACAGAGTGTGTGAGAAATAGGGACAGATATAGAGGTAGTGAGAGAGGGACACAGAGATAGTGTGTGCAAGCATGGAGCAGAGAGTGTGAAAAGCAAGGACAGAGAGAGAGGGAGTGAGAGATAGGGACAGAAAGAGAGTGTGGGAGATAGAGACAGAGAGAGAGAGTATGTGAAAGGTAAGGACAGAGGGAGAGTTTGTGAAAGATATGGACAGAGAGAGAGGGAGTGAGAGATAGGTACAGAGAGAGTATGTGCATTTAGGGACAGAGAGAGAGGATGTGAAAGATAGAGACAGAGAAAGGGAGTGAGAGAAGGGATAGAGAGAGAGTGTGTGAGAGATAAAGAGAGAGAGAATGTATGAGAGATGGGAACAGAGAGAGAGTGTTTGACAGATAAGGACAGAGGGAGAAAGAGAGAGAGAGAGAAAGAGAGAGATGGAGAAAGAGTGTGAGAGACAGGGATGGAGAGAATCCATGAGAGTTTACAGAGTGTCAGGCCGTTCCTGTCCAAATGCCCCAGTGAAACATGAGGAGTGTTTGGATAAAAGAGTATTCAGTCAGTGCTGTCTGTGACTGTGTACTCAGTTACACACCCAACCTTCCAGACCAGACCATCTGGCTGAGTCTGTGCAGGAGGGAAGATTGTGAAATGTGGATGATGGGAGACAGAGACTGACCTCGATGTTAAAACATTCTGCGTTGTTCCCTGTGCCTTGGGAATATTTAAACGGAAAGGCAGAACAGGGAGGAGTTCATCAGCTCACACCCAGCATCATGGGCATCACATTCAAGTATTCCTGATGACCTTAACCACTGATATTGTGTTACAGTCTCGGGACAGAATATTTTAATTGAGAGATAATTCCGATCCAGCACATTACTCTGTGTTAAGAACAGAGCTCCCCTTGACACTAAGGTACCACTTTCTTATTTGATCACAGACCCGAGCTGGTATTGTTACTGTGGGAAGCATTGCCAGGGTTACCATGATGTGGGATTGAACACCGAGTACAGTGTGGGATATCAGGGCACCAGGTATAGACAGCCAGAGTTCCTGTTCTCCCTGAAACACTCCTGGCTTTTTAATCAAAGGATGCATCTTAACAATTTCCCTGAAAAATATCACCAATTTCCCACATCATTCACTGATTCCTGTGAAATCAAAGATTGTAGTATTTTGTCTCTCTCTGTCTATTCCACTCCATCTCTCTCTGTCTCTCTGTCTGAGTCTCTGTCAGCCCTTGTTTCTCCCTCTCTCTCTCTCTCACTCTCTGTTCCACTCTCTCTCTCTCTCTCTCTCTCTCTCTCTCTCTCTCTCTCTCTATATCACTCTCTCTCTGGCCCTGGTTTGGAGATGCTGGTTTTGGACTGGTGTGGACAAAGTTAAAAATCACACAACACCAGGTTATAGTCCAACAGGTTTAATTGGAAGCACACTAGCTTTCGGAGCGACGCTCCTTCATCAGGTGATTGTGGAGGGCTCGATCGTAACACAGAATTTATAGCAAAAATTTGTAGTGTGATGTAGCTGAAATTATACATTGAAAAATTGATTGTCTATTCAGCCTTTCATCTGTTAGAATACAGTGATAGTTTCACTTCTTTCATGTGTAAATCAAAAAACCCTTCATTTTAAAGTTGCATTCTCAGGTTAGCTGTTAACAATGGTGATAGCTAGACAATATGTTGAAGGTGTTAGCCCCCTGTGTTCTCTGTCTATGACCTGATGTTTAGATTGATTCTAATCTAATAAGTGAGTTAACAGTGTTTTACATAAATTCCTGCAGTTTTTGAGCTCAGAGCTCTACATGAATGTATGCAGTTTTTGAGCAACGTTCAATACAAATTCACCACACAAAATATATGTGTACATGTGGGTCTTTGTCTGTCTGTGTGTGTTGTGTGTCTGTCTGGGGTGGGGGTTGTGAGTGTGAGAAAGAATATGTGTGTGTGTGTGTGGGTGTTGTGTGTGTGTGTGTGTATGTGTCTGTGTGTGTCTGTGTGTGTCTGTGTAGTGGGTGCGGAGTGTCTGAAGTCTGCGAGGGGGTGCATGTGTGAGTGTGGGAGTGTGGGTGTCTATAAGGGTGTGTCCAGACAGACACACACTGTGTGTAATAATGATAATTCTGAGCTGTGTATGTAAATGTGGAAATATGCATCGAATTAACTAATGTACAGTCCATCAAATTATTTTATGAATATTTTACGAATAAAGTATATTTTTGAAATAATAAAAAAGTGTGCTTCCAATTAAACCTGTTGGACTATAACCTGATGTTGTGTGATTTTTAACTTAATCTCTGGTCCTATCAGTCTCCCTCTGTCTATTCCTGTCTGTGTCTCTATATCTCTCTCTCACTGTCTGTGTCTCTGTCACTCTCACTGTTTCAGCCTCTCCCTTTCTGGGTCTGTCCTTTTCTCTGTGCCCCTGTTAATAAAACTGGGGACACTGTGTGCTTTATTCACTGCTCTCTCTACCTGTCCTGCCACCTTCAATTAACTGTGCACCTATAACGCCCAACTCTCCATGCGTCTGCTGCACCCTCTATAGAATTGCCCCTCCCCCATTTTATGTTGTCTCTCAATGTCCTTCCCACCAAAGTGCATCACCTCCCACTTCTATGCACTGCACCCCATCTTCCCCCTCTCTCCCCCTGACTCCCCCAAATTGTCAAAGTCCTTTTACTGTCCCACACTGTACTCGTTACAGTTTACAATTCTACCCGGTTTGGTGCCATCTCCAAACTTTGAAGTTGTCCCCTGCACAGCAAGATCTCAATCATTAATTAATATCTGGCAAAGCAAAATTCCTAACACTGACTCCTGGGAATCATGTTGGTGGGGGATGGGGGGGATCTGCTCTGAAGTTTGGAGTCAAACAGGGCACTATTTAAATCGAATAGTGAATTGAACCGAATTAAATCCAATTGCTGTATAATATCATCTCTGGAAGGACAGGAGCACACACTCTAGTTGATAAAGTGGATTCTGGGTGGGTGAGATAAGGAGCAAGATATTTGTGGTTTGTCATTAATTTCACACCATGTCACCAGGAGAGAACGAACATAAGCTTCCTGTTATTGAGCAAACAGACTGACTAACCTCAGACCCTGAAACCATGCTGCCCGGCTGGTTAAAGTGGTCCCACCTTTATCTATTTACCAACTAACTCAGTAACAGCTACTTCACAATTCCCTTTAACAAGGGTCCCATCAGGAAAGGCTGTGGGCACTGCAGTATTCCAGCCTCTGACCTGCTCTTGTAGACAGGCACACACAGAGAGACAAAAGCATGTCCTAGCACTGGAGGGGGTGCAGAAGAGGTTCACTAGGTTCATTCTGGAGTTGAGGGGGTTGGCTGGTGAGAAGAGGCTGAGTAGATTGGGATTATAATCGCTGGAATTCAGAAGAATGGTGGTGGGGGGGATCTTACAGAAACATATTAAATTATGAAGGGAATCGATAAAATAGAAACAGATAGAATGTTTCCACCGATAGTGAAACTATGACGAGAGGGCATGGCCTCAAGATTAGAGGAAGCAAGTTTAGAACTGAACTGAGAAGGATCTTCTTCACCCAAAGGTTTGTTAATCCATGGAATTCCTTGCGCAGGGAAGTAGTTGACGCTACTTCAATAATTGCTTTTGAAGCTAAGGTAGATACTTGTTTGGAAAATAAAGGAATTGAGGGATAAGGTGAAAACACGGGTAAGTGGAGCTGAGTCCATGAAAACATTAGCCATGATGTTATTGAATGGCAGAGCAGGCTCAAAGGGCTGGGTGGCTTACTCCTGCTCCTAGTTCTTGTGTCAATACTGACCCTCTGACAGTGTGGCACTCCGCCAGCACTGACCCACCCACAGAATGGTCTATCTGTAACTCTGTGCTGTTCCTCCTCCTGGCCCATTGTGGTTGCCCCATTACTCACAGCCTCAGAGTAAAGATTGAGGTAAATGATGAGGTTGGAGGTAGGGGCTGGTTTTTAGATCTACCCACATCTCCCACATCCCTCAGATGTACAATGTGCATCTCTGTCAAAACATGAACACAACCTGCTGCCTGTGAATGCAGTGAGTGGGTGGGGGTTAGATGCCACTATCTCCTGAATAGTTTGTGAGAGGTTATGGCTGTGGGAATAGACGGTTCCCTTTGGAACTCAGTAGCAGATTGATATTGAATTATCATTGTTTTTACAAAGCCAGGACTCACTATTTCTCTTGATCTCCATTTTGGAGCCTGTAATGAAATGTGTGTGCTTTATGTATTTACTAACATTGTGACATGATTATGGTAATTATAGTAAGGTGTGTCAACTTCCCCAGCATGATTTGGGATGGTCATTATGGAACAAGGGTCACTCGACTCAAAATATTAACTCTGTCTCTTTGTCTCTGTCTCTGTCTCTGTCTCTGTCTCTCTCTCTGTCTCTCTCTCTCTCTCCCCCTCACTCTCTGTCTCTCTGTCTCTGTCTGTCTGTCTCTCTCTCTCTCTCCAGCACTTTCGGATTGTTTCCCATCTCCTAACTTGCCTGACCTTTATTTTATTGTAGACTATTCAGATGACATCAGCCTAATAGCTGCCTAATTTATTGCTTCACATTCCTCAGTTCCACCATGAGCTGGTATTGGGAATTGAGAAGGCGTTTGCAGAGAAAAGGTTTGTAGGGCTGAGGGAAAAGGAAGGGGGTGAGCTACGGGCCTAATTCGATGGTGGAAAGAGCCATCAGAGGCACAATGGAAAGAATGGCCTTTATAAATCTAATCCAATCTAATCTTTGTTCCAGTCCCATCCAGAGGGTGTCTCAGTTTGTAAAAGTCCTGGGAGTTCACAGCAGTGAAACAGTTCCTGTCACAGGTATGGGCAGGTCTGAAGCTGTTTGTTCCCATCGCTCATTAATTGGAAGGATGTTGTCAGACTGAACGTGTCCTCAGGCAGTGGGAGTTGTAGAATGATGCAGAAAAACAATTGATCAACTCTCAAAGACAGATGTATTACTCAATGACACACAGATTGAGGAATCTGGAATGAACCAACATAATCAGGAATGAAATTACTGTACAGTCGAGATTAACATTGTGAGAGTGTTTTCCAACTCCCATTCACTGTCTGCCCATTGTCAGGTATCAGTCACATTCAGATCCATCTCCGTCTTGTTCTGACTGGGGTTTGAAAAACTGTATTTTGACAGTTTAGTTTTGTACAAACAAGAGAGAGCAGCTTTTTGAAAGAGCTCCCGGGAAATGTAGGTTCAATGATTCCACTGCCGTGAGAGGAACTAACCTCCTCACTTTCTCAAAGGGATCTCCCCACCTCCAATTCATCACAGAGATGTGAAATGGATACTTTGCATCTGTCTTTATTGAAGAGGAGGATTCAGGCCAGACCATAAGGACAGCAGATATATGGGAACACCACTCCTTGCAAGTTCCCTCCAAGCCACTCAGCATCCTGACTTGGAAGTGTATCATCGTTCCTTCAGTGTCACTGGGTCACAATCCTGGAAGTCCTCCGCCCGCACCCCGCTGCCCCCCCGCCACCCACCACCAACGGCATTGTGGCTCCACCTACAGCACATGGACTCCAGGGGTTCAAGAAGGCAGCTCACCACCACCTTTTCAAGAGGGGCAGTTAGGGACAGGCAATAAACGTCAGTCAGCCAACGATGCCCATGTCTCACACATGAATACATTAAAATCATTAATGAACATCCCACTTCTGACCTTGTGATGGAGGGAAGGTCATTGATGAACCAACTGAAAATGATTGGACCCTGAAAAACTCACGTCAATTTGTACATTTACACAAACACATCCTACATGTGAACCGGAAGAGAACCCTGAATTAGGAATTCTGAATTAAGTCCCTTTTTGCTTCATATTCCTGAAGCTTTACCCCATTTAAAAATAGTCTCTGCCTCTGTTCGTCTGACAAAGTGCATAACCTCACATTTTCCCACCTTGTATTCTATCTGTCACTTCCTTGCACACTCTCCCAGCCTGCCCAATTCCTTCTGCAGCCTCTCCCTTCCACAACACAGCCTGTTCCTCCATCTTTCTGTGTTATTGGCAAGCTTAGCAATAATGTATTCGTCATTGGTGACTCCGTAGATAGGGGATAGATAGGAGGTTCTGTGGGAACAAGAGAGACTCATAGTGGCTCTGTTGCCTCCCAGGTACTAGGGTTCGTGATGTTTCTGATCGTGTTTTGCGGATCCTTGAGGGGGAGGGGGAGCAGCCACAAGTCATGTTCCACATAGGCACCGACGACATAGGTAGGAAGAGATTTAGCGAGAACAAACAGAGTTATTATCTCTGGCTTGTTGCCCATGCCATGTGCTAGTGAGGCGAGGAACAGGGAGAGAGAGGAGTTGAACACGTGGCTTCAGGGCTGGTACAGGAGGGAGGCTCTTGGATTCCTAAATAATTGGGGCTCTTTCTGGGATGGGCTGGACCTTTACAAAAGGATGATCTTCACCTGAACCAGTGGTGTACCAATATCCTGGGAGGGGGAAAGTTTGCTAATGTTCTTCGGGTAGGTTTAAACTAATTCAGCAGGGAACCGAAACTGTAGTTCGAGTATCCGGAAGGATGAGAGTTGTGAGGTCAGAACTCAGACTCCAAGATTGCAAGAAGGCTCTGGCAAGGCAAGAAGTTGATTAGAAATGTGTCTACTTCAACATCAGGAGCATCCGGCATCAGGTGGGTGACCTTGCAGCATGGGTTTGTACCTGGGATTTCGATGTTGTGGCCATTTCAGAGACATGGCTAAAGGAGGGACAGAAATGGTTATTGCAGGTTCCAGGATTCAGATCTTTCAGTAAGAACAGAGAAAATGTTAAAAGAGGGCCTGGTGTGGCATTGTTAGTCAAGGATAGTATTACAGTTGCAGAAAGGACATTTGAGGAGTCCTCTGCTGAGGTAGTTCGGACTGAGGTTAGAAACAGAAGAGGAGAGGTTACCGTGTTGGAAATTTTCTATGGGCCTCCAAATAGTTCCAGAGATGTAGAGGAAAGGATAGCAAAGATGATCCTCGATAAGAGCGAGAGTAAAAGGGTAGTTTCTGGGGGACTTTAACTTTCCAAATATTGACTGGGAATACTGAATTTCAAGTACTTTAGATGGGTCCGTTTTTGTGCAATGTGTGTAGGAGGGTGTCCTGACACAGTGTGTAGACAGACCAACAAGGGGCAAGGCCATATTTGAGTTGGTACTGGGTAATGAACCAGGCCAGGTTAGAGAGGTAGGTGAGCACTTTGGTAATAGTGACCACAATTACAGTTAGGTTTACTTTAGTGATGAAAAGGGATAGGTATATACTGCAGGGCAAGAGTTATAGCTGGGGAAAAGGCAATTATGATGCGATTAGACAAGATTTAGCATGCATAGGATGGGGAAGGAAACTGCAGGGGATGGACACAATTGAAATGTGGAGCTTATTCAAGGATCAGATACTGAGGGTCCTTGGTAAGTATGTACCTATCAGGCAGGGACAAAGTTGTCGAGTGCAGGAGCATTGGTTTACAAAGGAAGTCAAATCTCTCTTCAAGGTGAAGAAAAAAGCTTGAGTTAGGATGAGATGTGATGGCTCAGTTCGGGCACTTGAGAGTTCCAAGTTAGCCAGGAAAGACCTAAAGAGAGAGCTAAGAAGAGCCAGGAGGATACATGAGAAATCATTGGCAGATACGATCAAGGAAAACACGAAAGGCTTTCTATAGCTATATCAGAATTAAAAGAATGACAGTAAGGTTAGGGTCAATCAAGCATAGTAGTAGGAAGTTGTACTTGGAGTCAAAGGAGATAGGGGAACAACTAAATGAATACTTTTAATCAGTATTCACACTTGCAAAGACAATGTTATCGAGGAGAATACTGAGATACAAGATATTAGATTAGACAGGATTGAAGTTTTTAAGAAGGAGGTGTTAGCAATTCTGGAAAGTGTAAAAATAGGCAAGTCCCCTGGGCCAGATGGGATTTATCCTAGGACTCTCTGGGAAGCCAGGGAGATGGCACAGTGTTAGCACTGCTGCGCCTGAGACCCAGGTTCAATTGACTCAGGCGATTGACTGTGTGGAGTTTGCACGTTCTGTCTGCGTGGGTTTCCTTGCTCCGGTTTCACAGTCCAAAGATGTGTATGAATCACGCTATTGCCTAGTGTTAGGTAAGGAAATATATGCGCCTCTCGGTGACCTGTTTCCACACTGTAAGTAATCTAATCTAATCTAATGATTGCCGTGTCTTTAGCTTGATCTTTCTGTCACCATTTTCTAGAGGAATAGTGCCTAACCTCAGTGAACACTGGAGGATCGTAAATGTTGTTCCCTGTAAGAAGTAGAGCCATCTGTAAATTATAGACCAGTGAGCCTCACTTTGGTTATAAGAGATAGAATTTATAATCATCTAGAAAGGAATAAGTTGATTACAGATAGACAACTTGATTTGGTGAAGGGTAGGTCATGCTTCACAAACCTCATTGATTCCTTGAGAAGGTGACCAAACAGGTGGATGAGGGTAAAGTGGTTGATGTGGTGAATATGGATTTCAGTGAGGCATTTGATAAGGTTCTCCATGGTAGACTATTGCACAAAATACTGAGGCATGGGATTGTGGGTGATTTAGCGGTTTGGATCAGAAATTTGGTTAGGTGAAAGAGTCTGAGGGTGGTGGCTGATGGGAAATATTCATCCTGGAGTTCAGTTACTAGTGGGGAACCACAAGGGCTGTTTTGGGTCCACTGTTGTTTACCATTTATATAAATGACCTGGATGGGGACATAGAAGGATGGGTTAGTAAATTTGTGGATGACACTAAGGTCGGTGGAGAAGAGGATAGTGACAAAGAAGGTTCTAGATTCCAGAGAGACATAGATAAGCTGCAGAGTTGGGCTGAGAGGTGGCAAATGGAGTTTAATGTGGAAAAGTGTGAGGTGATTCACTTCGGAAAACATAACAGGAATGCAGAGTACTAGGCTAATAGTAACATTCTTGGTAGTGTACTTGAGCAGAGAGATCTCTGTGTCCAATAGACAATAAACAATAGGTGCAGGAGAAGGCCATTCTGCCCTTCGAGCCTGCACCCCCATTCAATATGATCATGGCTGATCAGCCTTAATCAGTATCCTGTTCCTGCTTTATCTCCATAACCCTTGATTCCACAATCCTTGAGAGCTCTATCCAACTCTTTCTTAAATGAATCCAGAGACTGGGCCTCCACTGCCCTCTGGGCAGAGCATTCCACACAGCCACCACTCTCTGGGTGAAGAAGTTTCTCCTCATCTCTGTCCTAAATGGTCTATCCCGTATTTTTAAGCTGTGTCCTCTGGTTCGGCACTCATCCATCAGCGGAAACATGTTTCCTGCCTCCAGAGTGTCCAATCCTTTCATAATCTTATATGTCTCTATCATATCCAATCTCAGTCTTCTAAACTCAAGGGTATACAAGCCCAGTCGCTCCAGTCTTTCAGTGTAAGGTAATCCTGCCATTCCAGGAATTGACCTCATGAACCTAGACTGCACTCCCTTAATAGCCAGAATGTCTTTCCCCAAATTTGGAGACCAGAACCTCACACAGCACTCCAGGTGTAGTCTCACCAGGGCCCTGTACAGCTGCAGAAGAACCTCTTTGCTTCTATACTCAATCCCTCTTGTTATGAAGGCCAGCATGCTATTAGCCTTCTTCACTACCTGCTGTGCCTGCATGCTTACCTCCATTGACTGGTGTACAAGAACACCCAGATCTCTCTGTACTGCCCCTTTACCTAAATTGATTCCGTTTAGGTAGTAATCTGCCTTCCTGTTCTTGCCACCAAAGTGGATAAGCATACATTTATCCACATTAAACTGCATCTGCCATACATCTGACCACTCACCTAACTTGTCCAGGTCACCCTGTAATCTCCTAACATACTCCTCACATTTCACCCTGCCACCCAGCGTATTATCATTAGCAAATTTGCTAATGTTATTACTAATACTATCTTCTATATCATTAACATATATTGTAAAAAGCTACGGTCCCAGTACTTGATCCCTGCGGTACCCCACTGGTCACTGCCTGCCATTCCGAAATGGAGCCGTTTCCTATCAGCCAACCAACTTTCAATCCAAGTTAGTACTTTGCCCCCAATACCATGCGCCCTAATTTTGCTCACTAACCTCCTATGTGGGACTTTATTGAAAGCTTTCTGAAAGTCTAGGTTCACTACATCTACTGGATCTCCCTTGTCCATCTTCAGAGTTACATACTCAAAAAATTCCAGAAGATTAGTCAAGCATGATTTCCCTTTCATAAATCCATGTTGACTCTGAACTATCCCGTTACTGCTATCCAGAAGTGTTGTAATTTCACCCTTTATAATAGACTCCAGCATCTTTCCCACCACTGAGGTCAGACTAACTGGTCTATAATTTCCTGCTTTCTCTCTCCCATCTTTCTTAAAATGTGGTATCACATTAGCCACCCTCCAATCCGCAGGAACTGATCCCAAATCTATCGAAATCTGGAAAATAATCACCAACGCATCCACGATTTCTCGAGCCACCTCCTTCAGTACCCTGGGATGTAGACCATCAGGCCCCGGGGACTTATCAACCTTCAGACCTAACAGTCTCTCCAACACCAATTCCTGGCAAATATCAATTCCCTTCAGTTCAGGTCCTTCAGCCACTGTTACCTCGGGAGATTGCTTGTGTCTTCCCCAGTGAACACAGATCTGAAGTACCAGTTCAATTCTTCTGCCATTTCTTTGTTCCCCATAATATATTCCCCTGTTTCTGTCTTCAAGGGCCCAATTTTAGTCTTAACCATTTTTTTGCCTTTCACATACCTGAAAAAAACGTTTACTATCCTCCTTTATATTATTGGCCAGTTTACCTTCCTACCTCATTTTTTCTCTGTGTATTTCCTTCTTAGTAATCCTCTGTTGTTCTTAAAAAGCTTCCCAGTCCTCCGTTTTCCCACTTATCTTTGCTACGTTCTACTTTTTCTCTGTAAACTTTATATGTTTCTTAACTTTCCTCATCAGCCATGGCCACCCATGCCTCTTCCGAGAATCTTTCTTCCTTTTTGGAATGAACTGATCCTGCAACTTCTGCATTATGCACAGGAATATCCGCCATTGTTCCTCCACAGTCATCCCTGCTAAGGTATTGCACCATTGAACTTTGGCCAGCTCCTCCCTCATAGCTCCATACTTCCCTTTATTCAACAGAAATATTGTCACTTCCGATTGTACCCTCTCCCTCTCAAATTGCAGATTGAAGCTTATTGTATTATGGTCACTACTTCCCAATGGCTCCTTCACTTCGAGGTCCCTGAACAATTCTGGTTTATTGCACAATACCAGATCCATAATTGCCTTCTCCCTGGTCGGCTCCAGCACCAGCTGTTCAAAGAATTCATCTCTGAGGCACTCCACAAAGTCTCTTTCTTGAGGTCCAATACAATTCTGATTCTCCCAGTCTACCTGCAGGTTGAAATCCTCCATAACAACTGTAGTAACATCTTTGCGACAGGCCAATTTCAGCTCTTGATTTAACTTACATCCAAAATCCAGACTACTGTTTGGGGGCCTGTAGATAACTCCCAAGAGGGTCTTTTTACCCTAAGTATTTCTCAGCTCTATCCACACTGACCCTACATCCCCTGATTCTCGGTCCCCCCGCGCAAGGGACTGAATATCATCTCTTACCAACATGGCCACCCCACCCCCTCTGCCCATCAGTCTGCCCTTACAATAGCACGTGTAGAACACACCCACTCAAATAACAATCACTTACATTCCCGACCGACTTTGTGCTCTGCCTTCACTTCCGCCCAGCTCCCGCCGCTCTCTGATGCAAAAAGGTCCAGGTCATACATCCTTGAAAGTTACCACTCAGGTTGATAAGGTTGGTAAGAAGATACACGGTGTGTTAGCTTTTATTGCATTTTGGAACCATTAGGTCATGTTGCAGCTGTACAAAGCTCTGGTGCAGCCACATTTGGAGTATTGTGGACAGTTCTGGTCACCGCATTATAGGAGGGATGTGGAAGCTTTGGAAAGGGTTCAGAGGAGATTTGCTAAGATGTTGTCTGGTATGGAAGAAAGGTCTCATGAGGAAAGGCTGAGGGACTTGAGGCTGTTTCGTTACAGAGAAGGTTGAGAGATGACTTAATGGACACATATCAGATTAATCAGAAGATTAGATAGGGTGGAGAGTGAGAGCCTTTTTCCTCAGATGGTGACGGTTAGCACGAGGGGACATAGTTTTAAGTTGAGGGGTGACAGATATAGGACAGATGTCAGAGGTAGTTTTTTTACTCAGAGTGTAGCAGGGGCACAGAATGCACTGCCTGCAACAGTAGTAGACTCAGCAACTGTAAGGGTGTTCAAATGGTCATTGGTTAGACATATGGACGGGAATGGAATAGTGTTGGTTTGATGGGTTTCAAATTGGTTCCACAGGTCGGTGTAACAGCGAGGACCAAAGGGCCTGTCCTGTGCTGTCCTGGTCTATGAATTCACTTTTCGAAAGTGACTTTCTGACTCCTTTTAAATAAAAAATGCAGAACTGAGAACTCAAATCTATTTCCTTCTGCTTTAGAGTACAAATTCTCAAAATGTGTCACAAAGTTTCACCAGGGTGAACCAGGCAGAGCCTTGGGTTTCAACACTGGTCCGAGACCATTGATGATGTGGGCGATGTGTGAATATAAAATTGATGAAGACTGGAAGATTTGTAGGGATGGTGTCAAACAGTGAGGGAGGGGACTCTGTCAGGGGTAGATGGGATGATCTGAGTTGACCCACTCACTCTGCACTTCCCTGGAGGCTGCCAGCCTCTGTCTATTCCATGGGAACTGGTGAAGGCCATTCAACCCCTCAATCCTGTTCGAGATTCAAAGAGTCATAGAGTCATAAAACATGGAAACAGACCCTTCAGCCCAACCCGTCCATGCCGAACGCAATCCCAAACTAAACTAGTCCCACCTGCTTGTTCCTGGATCATATCCCTCCAAATCTTTCCTATTCACATACTTATCCAAATGTCTTTTAGACATTGTTACTGTGCCCACATCCACTACTTCCTCAGGAAGTTCATTTCACAGCCGAACCACCCTCTGTGTAAAAATGTTGCCCCTCCTGTCTGTTTTAAATCTCTTCCTCTCATTCAATTTAAAATGTGCCCCAGTCTTGAAACCCCCATCCGAGGGAAAAGGCACTGACCATTCATTATCGTATAAACGTCTATTCTGCCATTCAGTAAGATCAAGGTCTAACTCCATCTATATCCCTTTGGCCCATATCCCTTCATCCCTTTGCTTAACAAACATATATCCATTAACAACTGATCCAGCATCCACTGCCATTTGTGGAAGAGGGTTCCAAACTTCTCCCATCCTTTTTGTGTGAGAGTGCTTCCTAACAGCTCTCCTGAACACTTTGGACCTGATTCTCAGACTCCACATTCCCAACCAGTGGGAATATTGTATCATAGAATCCCCATAGTGTGGGAGCAGGCCATTCAGCCCATTGAGTCCACACTGACTCTCTGAAGAGCATCTCTCCTAGACCAACCCCATTACCCAATACTTGTGTTTCCCAAAGCTAATCCACATAACCTGCACATTCCTGCTCACTATGGCCAAGCTGCCTAACCTGCACATCTTTGGATTGTGGGAGGAAGCCGGAGCACCCGAAGGAAAACCACGCAGACACGGGGAATGTGCAAACTGCACACAGACAGTTGCCCGAGGGTAGAATTGAACCTGGGTCCCTGGCACTGTGAGGCAGCAGTGCTAACCACTGAGCCATGTATCTTGACCTACCCTATCTTTTCCTGTTATTAACTTGAAGATTGCAATCAGATCATGCCTTAAACTTCTAAATTCTAGACAAAACTGGTCTCATTTGTAAAATCACTTCTCTTCATATCACCCCTGCAGTTTAGGGATTGTTCTGATACACCTGCACTGTACTCCCTCTGAGGCCAACCTCTCCTTCTGAAGGTGTGGTGCCCAGATTTTCTCATTTTGTTCATTTTCCTGAATAACTGGGTCTGGGGAGTCGCTTTCCAGCAAAATACTCCTGTGAGGGTGTGGAATGTTATACAGGAAGCTCAGGCCTGAAAATCAGACCCACATGGGCGCGTGCGCGC